>NC_056732.1:69948073-69954979 GCF_019279795.1 Protopterus annectens
GTTAAAACACTAACCATGAAGAAAGTGATCCATATGTAAAGCACTAACCAGTGAAAATAAACACTGACCAGTGAAAACATAACATGAATACAAAACCCTAATCCTTAGAACCCCTATTGTAACCATTTCAAAACACATTTAAGATTCAGTGTCTCATTCAACCCAGGGTAATAATCTGCTTCCAGCAGAAGTTGCCACTTTAATTCAAGGACCTGTAATAACCCATCAGCATCCCCAAAAAAATTTTCAACCTGATCCAAAACCAGGAATTTGAACAAAGAAAAGTTATTACACGATAGGCTATGTTTTCCCAGAGCATTGGAGGAATCTCTACCTCTAATGGCTGCATAGTGTTCTTTGATCCTATCACTTAACTTTCTGGTGGTTTTGCCAATGTAAAAACATGAGCATGCAGTACAAGTAGCTGCATACACCACCATGGAGCTATTGCAATTGAAAGCTTTTTTAAAAATAACTGGAACATCATAATGTGGAAAACAAAACTTGTCTCCAGCCAAAATATACTGACATGCTACGCATTTTCCACACTTAAACATCCCCTTCCCACTATTCACTGGAAGATGTTGTGACAATAAGAACGGTTTATCCTTCCCCTCAAATAAAGATTTAAAAGATCTAGTTTTTTTAAAAGAGAATTTGGGGGTAGGGCCCATCAAATCCTTAATGGTATTGTCACTACTCAAAATTCTCCAGTTATTATTTAAAATCTCTCTAATATGATGCATGTCCCTACTAATAGGAAGGGCAAAACTGTTAAACCAGTTATCCTTGTCATCATTTAATGAGGTATTTTTGTTAACAAACCCATAGAGTAAAATGGGTTGGAACCTGGTGTATCTGTTAACTGTGACCTGCCATCTCATGGTATTAATTAAATTTGATGGATACTTTTTCTGAGTAAATAGGGAAGATAAAAAATCACATTCTAGATCAAAGTCTGTGTCCCTACTAATTAATCTGGACAGTCTAACAAATTGCCCTTTGACGACATTCTTCTTCATAAACCCAGGGTGTTGGCTTTCATAATCTAAGTAACTATTCCTATACGTTTCCTTTCTGAATATATTGGAGGAAAGATCCCCTGTTACTGAATCAATGGATAAAGTAATATCCAAAAAGTGAACGCTTGACCCTTTATCTGCTAAAACGAACTGCAAGAAGCCAATACTTTCTGATAAGGATTCAATAAACAACTGAAGTTGTGCAGGAGTCCCTTTCCATACAAAGAAGATATCGTCAATAAAACGACAATAAAGATCCGTGAGTTCAAAACCCGGTAGATAAATAAGGGTATCCAATTCCCACTCACTCAAAACTACATTAGCAAAAGCAGGGGCCATTTTAGTCCCCATGGCCACTCCTCTGATTTGTTTATATATATTGTCATTAAAATGGAAAAAATTATTATCCAATACTAAGGTCATAAGAGTGTTTAAGGTATCAATTCTAGATTTGGGCATCTTAGCAAACTTATGCAAAAAATGTTTAACATAACTAAGTCCTTCAACATGAGGTATGCTAGTATATAACGCTACTACATCTAAAGTCACCAATGTAATATTATTCTTATCCAAGGTGGCTTTATGCACTTTATCTAAAAAACTCCATGAATCTTTAATGTAAAAAGGACTAGATTGAGCAATCGGATTAAGCACATGATCTACATATTGAGCTATTCTTTCCGTCTTAGTTTTGTTATTAGAAATGATGAGTCTAAACGGCGGATTGAGTTTATTTTTATGAATCTTGGGGATACCAAAAAGTTTACCCAAGTTAGGAGATTTCGTATGCATAAAAGAGAATTCCTCAAAAGAAATGTCTTGGTTTCTAAGCAACATCCGGAGAGACTCATCAATATGTGAAAAACTATTATATACTTCTTGCAAGGTGACTTTTTCATAAAAGTCATCATTGAGTAAAGTATCTTCAATTTTAGTAACATATTCATCTTGACGCATCAAAACTACTCCGGTCCCCTTATCTGCCTTCATAATTCGTAAAGACTTATCATTTACTAAATCCATAAGCACTGTTTTCTCTTGTTGAGTCAAATTAAACCATTTATTGTCACTTCGTGAAGTAAATAACTGTCTCACATCATTCTCACATACTCTTAAAAAAGCTGCTATAGAATTATGTAAAGGAGGATTAAACAAACTTTTCTTTCGTAAAATAGAAGTATCTACTCTGATGTTTAACCTGTTGTCTATGTTGTCATTAAAAATAACATGATCACGGGCACTGGGGTTAACATCATCAGAAGGACCCTGACCGTCATAACTTGTGTCTCGTTGTGTGGCAGAGGTTGGATTTAACTCTTGTTGTGAGTCCCCTTCAGTGCCTACTAAGTCATCATCACTAAGCAGAACATGTAAATTCAATTTGCGAGCAAATAATCTCAAGTCCATAAGAACGTTTGGTAAGTGTGCTCGTTGTGCTGGTACAAAAGAGTGTCCCTTATTGAGAATTCTAATATGTGTGTCTGTCAACACTTTATCAGAAAGATTAAAAACTGTGGAAATATCACTCCCTAACGCAGGGAGGGAGGAATCATTCCGTATAGCTGGGAGGGAGGAGACATACCTGGATCCACCACCCCTACTTGTTACTTGTAACAACTCCTGGTCCTGATGTGTCTGGGTGGAATCCGATATCCTATCTTTCCCAGGCCTCTTCGTCTGGAAAGGATGGCATCCTCCGGAACTGGTTCTGTAAAAGTCTTGTATTCTGGTGACCTTGATCTGATGACCCTGGAAGTGTTTGGCCTAAAGGGACGAAATCTGGCGAAGTCTGGAGGGATCTGTCTAAAAAAGGCCTTTGTGCACCCAAGGATGATGCATCATGAAAAGACGTCGATGAGCAACGTGGAAGAGGTGTGGAAACACTTTGAAGGGAAGTGGATGGGGTAAGAGAACCCGGGTCTAGAGGAGTGGAAACTGTTTGAAAGGAAGTAGATGGAATGTGGGCCGGAGAAGATGAACCTTGCACAAAGGAGGACAAAATGGGAGACGAAACAGAACATGTGGTAACGGTGGTTAAAGAAGATGAAGAGGAAACAGGAGCTGACTTATTGATAGTCGAACACCCAGGAAGAGGAGGGAAATCACCACTACTAATTCTGGATCTAAAACCATTGAAATCTGGTAAAATGGAGATAGACCCAGATGCAGGACGATCTGGAAAAGAATGGACGGGGGTTCTATTAGCGGAAGATAAAGAACACTGGGCTACTGAAAAGGTAAGCGGCCCAGAAGACACCTGAGGTAAAACGGAAGAAACACCAATGGAATCAGGAGTAGAACACTGACCTGTAAAATAATTGGGGTTAGGTCTACAAGACTTATAAAGGGGAGGCAAACTCATATCATTCCTGAGATTTCTAGAGTCTCTAGACTTAGAAGAGAACGCATGAAGGGTGGTACCCTCAACCTGGTGATCAAAAAACCTCCTTCCAACACTTCCTTTCTGATGGAAATTTTGCTTATTAAATCTGCGAGAATCAAAATCCCTAAGTGGTTTATTGGAAACACCTTTGAATTGCCCGTGACTCAAGGAATAAGAGTCAAAGTTCTTTCTTCCAAAGGGCCTATGAGTACTGGAGTGAGAGACAAACTCCTGTCCTCTAACGGGCCTTTGTCTGGAAAAAGGAAACTTACGCGGAGGGAAATCCTCCAAAACTCCTCCAATGGGATAGGCAGAATTAGATTTGTATTGGAAGATATCTCTTTCTAACTTCTGTTTTTTCTTGGCTATAATAGTAGCCACGTGTCTGGAAAGCTTAGCTGAAACTGAGTCATATATCGGTTTGACGAACATAAACTGAGGATGCTGAAGAATGGAAGAATTAAGAGCTTCAATTTTGGATCTGAGATCAATAAGTTTATTAGAGTTGTCCTGGAGAATAATTTTAAGAGAAGACAACCCAGTATCATTGTACAATTTACTAAGATCTTTGTGTAACTGAGAATTAGCTACAGTTCTATTGGGAAATCTACAAACCCGTAACCCTTTGGGTACTATTTGTAAAGACAAGCAAGCATCTAAATAGGAATTATCCAATTCAATGCTTTTGAATACCATCAGTAATCTCTCTAGTTTAAAAATCAAAGGTTTACATTCTGACAACTCTTTCGAACTTCCATCCTTTGAAGAAAATTCACAATTAACGGAACAAGGAGACACGTTAGTACATAAGAAAGGATTAAATGACTGATGTTGTTGAAGACAAAACATGAGTTCATTATCCGGAAAAAAGTTATTAATGGTCCTTGGACCTTGAGGAGTGGTGCGGTCAATAGTAGAACTTTGATTACTTAGCAAGTTACCAAAACCTGAAGCAAAATTCAAACGGAAAGAGGGATTATCATTTGATCTGGAGGGATTCGCCGGTCCCCCTGAGGAGGTAGTAGAGTGGGGCGTCACTGACTTACTCCTTACAACCGGGATCTGACTTAGAGAAGACCCAGGGCTGGTGACAGATAGAGTCACATTCTCAGTGGTAGGGTTAGGTAAAGTCACATTTCCTTGGGGAGTGGAGCGGTCAATGGTAGAATTCTGGTTACTTAGCAAGTTACCAAACCCGGGAGTATTACGTTCGAATTGAAAATCCGAATTCAAATGGAGAGAGGGATCATTATTTTTTGACCTAGAAGGATTCTCCGTCATCACTACAGATGTAGAGTGGGACGTCATTGAATTTCTTCCTGCCACCGGAATTTGACATAGTGAAGAACCAGACCTGATGGCGGAAAGAGTCAAATTCTCAGTAACTGAGGTCGGTGAAGTCACATTTCCTTCTGTATAATGTAATCTATTGTGAGAGGTAGCTAAAGTCTCACTAGCTGATGTAAAGGGAATATTCTGAACATCAACCACTTCCTTTCGATTAACATACTGAGCTTCTTTCCCTCCCACCCTATCAGGATAAATGGAAAACGTGGAAGAGCTAGCCTCTCCAGTGTTATTTTGTACTGGGGTGGTTAAACTCAACTTGTCTTTGGCATGAGTCTCCGTACTTGTACACAACACATTAATAGAGTTAGGAAGAATAATTAGTTCATCCACGTTTTCTGGTACATCCTGCAGAAAGTAATGTGTGGGAGAGCATGGCTTATCTTGAGTATCTAACACATCTATTCCTGAAAAAGAAACTGATTTAATAGATTTCTGGGCCCTACTGGCTGTGGGAGAAATGTGGTTGTGACCTCTAGAACTACCCTGTCCAGTAATACCATCAATTTTAGGTACATCACCATGTTTAGACCTGATCTGACCCATATGCCACTGCATGGGTTCAGTGTCTTTATCACTATGCCTCTGTACAAATTCAGTGTCTTTATCACTATGCTCCAGTAAAGAATCTGAGACTTTAGTCATATTTGTGGTTAAAGAACCCTCAAAATCAATGCATTTATCATTTGTAGTGTCATGTTCTGTTGCACATGTGACTAGCGCACACTTGTCACTACCAACACTCTTAGAGAAGGGAGGGTGATCTACAACCTCATATGTTTGACTACCTGAAGTACGTTCAACATCTACTGTATTTGACACAAAAGGAACAGTAGATAAATGTGTTGTAGCATGGTCAAACTCTCAGAAAGGTATTCCTGGAATCCCTGAGTTCTGAAAGCAGTCAACGCACTACTGAGAGCAGTAAACAATTACTTGAAGTGGGTGGCGAGCTACTTGGAAGTAAATCTTCGGGATGCTCAGGATCTAACTGTTCTGACTGTAGTACCTCCTCCTCCCGTACTGATACCTCCCCCAAATCTATAAGCACCGATTCATCACTAACAGACCCAGATGTGTCTGTGATGTCATAATTAACCAACATGTGTATTCTATTATTCAGTGTGTTTGCCATCGGTGACTCAGATTCAAGAACATCCCCACATCCCCTAGTATGATGACCTGAACCATCCGCTGCTTGCATGCCCGGTAGATCAGAACTATCAAACGGGGAAGATTGTGCCACTAGTTCAGGATTCATAGAGTTATCTTGACCACGTATGCCTTTGGTTATAGACAAATTAATTAAATTATCATTCGATAAATGATTTAATATGCTAGGCATTACTCTAGACATATCACTGCCTTCAAAAGCTTCCTGTATTACTATATACCTATCAGATGTCACATATTGATTGGGTATAGAGACAGTACTAAAAGTGGGTGGAGTAACATGACCTAACTCTGTCCCACTACTACTAATAGGTGGCAACGCACCAGTCATCTCAATATTAGCAAGTTGGTGTGCGTTTATTTCTTGGTTGGAATCAATGGGATGCAACACAGTGTCAATTATGGAAGAACAAGAAGACACCTTCTGTGCTTCTTCATTAATAGTAGTCCGGTTAATTGGCAAAGTCTGTTTATTTATTGAAAAATCTACAGGCCTTGAGTCAGATATCATGGCACAATTAGAAAGCGTGTCCTGATCTACGGACCTTGAGTCATCCATCATGACACAATTAGAGAGCGTGTCCTGAATGAGGAATTTAGTGATCGTAGATTTAGTTTCATGTCTCCCAGCTTGATCACGTACACTCTGCTGCTTCACTGAAGTTGTAGAGAGGTTACGGGGTCTTGCTAATTTAGAAACTGCCCAATTGCTAGAGGGAGACCTAACCTCATTAGAATACGTCGAGGGGATCGTGGAAAGAGTAGAGTAGTCAGCATTGTCTAGGGTAACTCTGCACTTTCCTCTGGGTGGAGACATAAGAGACAAACAGTTAGAGGAATCAATATACCCATGTGAGAAAACTATATCACTGACTGGAACATCCACAATTTTGCGGTTAACTGTAATGCCTCCTTTCTCTTGTAGTGACGAACAAAACCTGAACAAATTGTTTCCAAACCTTCCCAAAATTGTAACAAGTT
>NC_056732.1:69960479-70067979 GCF_019279795.1 Protopterus annectens
AAGCGTAGCCTCCAGACAAACTTTTCGCCTTTGAATGTGTGACTGCAGGTATTATCCCTCTGCACAAGGGCAGGCCATCTACCGACTAGTATAATTATCTGACTAATTACAAATTTGCTTAATCTTGTATGTAAAGCTATAGAAAGAATCATCATGGATTTGGTAAATAGACATTTAAAACCTTAAGACTCTGGACCTAACCCAGTTTGATTTAATGAAGGGCAGATCATGCCTGGTCAGCCTGGTATACTTTAAGTCATCAAAGCAGTGGATGTGGGCAAAATGGTGCATATGGCTTACTTCGACCTACCAAGACATTCCCCATCATACCCCGCATTGTAGACAACCGTACGAGATTAGGTAACCCCTTCATCACCCACTAGACCTTCAGCCAGCTTATAGCTAAGTCCCAAGTAGTCTGCAAAATGGTTGGTCACTAGCATAGTCAGCATGTGCCTGGTTTGGGGCAACTCCCTTTTGGCATCTTTTTCTATGAAGTCTAGTGTCACTGGTCTGTGGATGACCAAGTTCACAGGCAGTTCCAAACTTGACACATAGGATCTGCTAAAAGACATGGGTGCTCTCCAAGAAGACTTGATACAAACTAATAACTGTTGCCAGTGTCATGGCCTAAAATTCATGCCAAGAAATGTGTAATAGTAACCTTGGGTAAGACAGCCATTCCAGGTGTGGGCTTTTGTGAATTCAGTGTTTAATGCTCAATCTGAAGTAGTTAACTTAATTTTATCTGCAACCTGTGGGTATTCGGATCCGTATCGGATCCGAGTCGGCAATTTTTTGTTATCGCATCTGCTCCAAGCTCCTCCCCCTACCCATAAATGCACTACCATCTCCTACATTTCCCCAGATCTCGTTTGCCGCCCCATAGTGTGCATCGTGGTCTCCTTCGCTCTGAGCTAATGGACAGTAAGTTTTTTTAATACTTTGTCTCTTTGTGTGTCTGAGTTGATTATTTCCCTTCCTCCCCTTTAGTATATCGCTTGTTCGTCGGTTAGTCCAAAAAAAAAAAGTTTTTAAACTCGGTAGAGTAGTTGTTAGGCCTGCCCTTCCCCTACCTGTGTTTGTGTGTGGTGTTTTTTAGTAGGTAGTGGTTTTTGGTGCAGGACCATGGCAGATCAGCCATAATCTGTGTTCAAGAAATGCACAGTGTGTGGCCATAAGCTCTCCCTGGCTGATGGTCACACTCTATGCGTTATTTGCTTGGGAGTAGCACATTTGTCCACACAATGTGCTATCTGCACTGGGTTCGATCCTAGGGCCCTCAGGGATTGGAAGGCCAAATTAGTAGCTAAAGTTCTTCTTCCCGCATCTATGCTGGAATCTGACATGGCTTCGGTACCTAGTACTCAACCTCCCTCCCAGACAGGAACTCCCTCTTCTTCTGGTGCTGGGTCAAGTATAGATAAATCTACAGTCAGTGTAGCTGACAAGGAAAAGGACAGAGAAAGGCACAAAGAGGATTAGGGACAAGAGAAAGGACAGACCTCGCAAGAGATTCCCGGACATGGAACTCTTTCTGAGTCCCCCTTCTAAGCCCATGAGGCCAGTTTCTCCACGGCTCTGGTCTCCTCGTTTCTCACCGGAGTCATTGGAACATTCGGATCCGAGGCCTTCCTCCCAGTCATTGCGCTGACCATCCAGATCCGAGTCATTGGCTTCTTCATGACCGACTTGGAGCTTATCGGACTTGGACATGGACAGGATGATGCGGAGATTCATTCAGACCCAAATACAGATGGGGAGTCTTGCCAGGCCCCTCTCCTTCTGGAGGGGGAGGGACCTCCATGCCCTTTTTCTGCCCCGTCTCTCCTTCCCCAATCTGTGCTTCGGGGCTGTTGAACCCGAGGTTTTTCTGAGCTGGTAGCTCTGCGCTGACTGTTTCTCCAACCTTGACTCCGGCTGTTACCTTGTGTTCCTCTGATTCGACTAGTTCAGATCCGAATGACTCTCGGGGCCCCGGACATGGAGTCTTATCCGAGGGAATAGATCCTTTGGCTCTGCCCTTTTCAGATCCAACCCATTTCCTTTGACCTCAGGCTACCCTTGCTTTGGCTTCGGTCCCCGCTTCGCATCCATAGAGGGCGTTTTCCTTGCTGGGCGCCAAGGAGGTCTGCTCTACTTCCACCTTCAAAGTGGTGGAGAGGGTTCTCTCCCAGGGAGTGAGACCCCAGCTCATCCCCTTGGATTCCACCCAGATACCCCTAGATTTGGCGATGACTCCCTTCATCCTGTCTCAGGGACAGCCCATGCCGGAGGATCCCCAGGTTATTTTCCCTGATGAGCCTCCTGCGGCTCACGAATCCTAGTGTCCCACTGAAGAGGGTCACCGTAAGCACAAGTGTAAAAGGAGGCACTTGGACTCTCCCAAGTCCCTCAGTACGGACACTGATTTAGATGGAGAAGGTTCCCCCAGGTCACCTCCCGAAGATGTCTCCTTCGGAGAAATCATGGAGGTCCTCCACCAGAGGGGAGGTTGGTCATCCCCAAAACCTTCTGAGGATGAGTCGGTGTTCCTGGAATCCTTTGGCATGGGCCCATCTACTTCTTGGGTGTCCCTGCCAATGGACCCCTTGGTGGACCTTATCACCACGTGGGCATGGAAGGAGCCTGACACCGTAGAGCCCATCCCCAAACGCCCTGACAAAATTTTATCTCCCCCTTCCGATAGACAATCTTGGTCAAAAGGAGCCCCAGTTGACTATGTTGGTTGCAGCAGCCACCAAGAAGGAACTAGCACAGGAGAGTTCCTCAGTCCACCCTCCAGACAAGGAGACCAGGTTGGTGGATAGGTTTGGGAAGCGCATCTATTCCTCAGTGACCTTTTCATTCCGTGCCCTGAACTATTTGGCACATGTGATAAGGCTTTAGCGAGACCTTGCATCAGAATTCGCTGAGTCGCCCCCAGAGTCTTTATCGCCACAGGACAAACGGTTGTTCTCTGCAGAAATGTCTACTCTGAAGTCAGTCTCAAACATGTCTATGCGGCTCCTTTCCCATGCCACGGAAGGAGCAGCTGGGATGGGTGGGACAGGCATACCCTTTCAAGTCGTCGTTTATTAACGCTCCCTACGACTGTTCTTCCCTTTTTGGGAAGACAGTATGTGACACACTTATCCAGAGTTAAAAGGGCGGGAAGACTTTGTCTGCCATCTGGATCTGCTTTTCTAACTCTCAGAGGTCCTTCTCTAGGAATCGGAGGGCAGAAGAAGATGTGGTTCCAAAAATCTCAGTTTTCCCGGGATTCTCAAAACAACTATTCCCCCAGAGGCAGAGGGGGACAGGATCGATGCTGACCAGAGGTAGAGGGGGGTCCTAGGAATTTTGGGTCTAGGGAACCTTTTTCTGATGGACCCATTCAGCAGCCCTGAGGTGTTGCCCGGCTGTCCTAATCTGGAAGTCAGGGAAAGATTGTCCTTACACCCAGCGGCATGGGGAGTCCATTACGACAGATCGCTGGATGTTGCAGATTATATATAGAGGTTACACTATCCCATTTGTTGCCCCTCCAAATATTCCAAAACACCTTCCCGGATGTTCCACCCGCTCACAGGGAGGCCGCAGCTCGAAGTTTCAAAGCTGCTTCTCAAATGAGCCATCGAACAGGCTCCCCCAGATCATTCCGGATCAGGCATCTACTCAAGGTTCTTTTTAGTGCCAAAAAAGACAGGGGACATCAGGCCCATTCTAGAGCTGTCAACGTTGAACCTGTCTGTAGCCAAACAGAAATTCCAGATGGTCACCCTGCAGTCCATTATACCTTATCTCCGAGAGTGCTTGTTAGACCTCCACAATGCTTACTTACCACATCAAGATCCACAGAAGCTCCAAGAGGTTTCTGCGCTTCCAGCTGGGAGCCAGTCATTTTCAGTTCAGAGCCCTACCCTTCGGTCTCACTACAGCCCCCAGGGTGTTCACCAAGGTAATGGCAGTTGTAGCCGCTCACCTGAGGCTTCAGGGTATTCAGGTGTTTCCTTACCTGGACGATTGGCTCTTCGCTGCACCCAACAAGCATCACCTTTGTCTGGCCCGAGATTACTTCATTCGGTTGGCTGATCTACTTGGAATTAGTCAATGTTCAGAAATCCCAATTGCAACCAGTACAAGTTCTAGACTTCATTGGGGCACGGCTAGACACTTTGCAGATGAAGGTATTCATAACTCCAGACAGGATCTTACACCTCAGGTGCCACATAGCTCAGATTGCGAACTTCAAGTCTCCAAACGCGAGCGAGGTTCTCCGTGCACTGAGCTCCATGGCTGCCTCCATATTAATTCTCCCTTGTGCGCTCCTTCATATGTTGGTTCTTCGGTGGACTCTGGCTGTTCAATGGTCTTGGCTAGACCTGCCCATGGAATTTCCGATCAGGATAAGTCACCTCTGCAAGACGTCCCTTCTTTGGTGGTTAAATTCACTGGAGATATTAGAAGGGCGCCCCTTTGCGTCATCTCCAGTCCAAGCCACAGTAACCATGGATGCCTCCCAACTCGGGGGGGGGGGCACTGTTTGGGAAGGATAGTCCAAGGCACGTGGTCCCAGTCAGAGACCAAGTTGCACATAAATGTTTTGGAGATGAGGGTAGTGCTTTTAGCGTTGGAAGCCTTTCACACTGTCCTTCCTCTAGGATTGATTGCAATTCAGTCAGACAACATGTCGGTTGTCTGGTATATCAACAAGCAGGGGGGACCCTGATCCTACCCCCTATGTCGCGAGGCCATGATAGTGTGGGAATGGGCGATCTCCACCTATCGACTTCTGATAGCAACACACATCCTGGGACGCGCCAACATTTTAGCCAACAGATTGAGTCTGTCTATTCTGATGCCGTATGAGTGGTCTCTGAAACAGTCAGTAGCAGAGGAGATCTTCCTTGCATGGGGGGCAGCCTTGCCGCGATCTCTTCGCATCTCCTTCTAACGCGAAGTGCAGCGAGTTCTTCGCTCTGATTCCCTCATCGGGGGAAGTCCCCAGAGAAGCTCTAGTCCATGCTTGGTCCCCGGGCTTCTGTATGCTTCTCCACCATTGCCACTTATTCCGAAGTTTCTTCAGAAAACTTGCCGACTGCGGTGCAAAGTTATCCTCATTGTCCCGTTCTGGCCTGGTCAGGTTTGGTTCCTATTCCTTTGGTCTCATCTCTTAGCTCCTCCGTGGGTTCTGGATCCCAGCCCGGATCTAATCTCCTATCCGTTGGGTGCCTGTCCACCTGATCTGGGCAGCCTCAAGCTGACAGCTTGGTTGCTCCAGTTCCGTTGATTGCCAGGACTCCCGGTCTTTCATCCCCGGTAAAATCCATTCTGGTGGCTTCTCTTAAAGATTCCACTGGGAAACTTTATAGCAGTAAATTGAAGTGTTTTTCCATTTGGGCATCACAGAGAAAACTAGGTCCCTTTACAGCCCCTGTTCCAGCGGTGTTGGATTTCTTGTCTGGCATTTTTCATCAAGGAGCTAGCTCCTCCAAAGTGAAAGTACAATTGGCGGCCATTTCTAATTTTCATGTTGGTGAACACACAACATTGCCTTAGCCTCCTCTAGGCTGTGTAAGGCTTTTCTTAAAGGCACTTTTCTGTTGCGTCCGCCTGTCAAGGATTCAGTGCCTCCTTGGGACCTTACCTTTGTCTTACAGGCATTGGTGGCTCCCCCATTCGAACCTGCTGCTTCAGTGGGTTTGAAGTATTTATCCTTAGATAGCTTTCCTCGTCCCCATTACATCTGCTAGGAGGGTTTCTGAGCTTCAAGCTCTGTCTGCCGTGCCTCCTTATTTGGTGTTCCATAAGGATAGGGTCTCTCTCTCCATACTAATCCTTCCTTCTTACCCAAAGTGGCATCTGAAGCAAACCTAAACCAGTCCATTAATCTGCCTGTTTTCTTCCCTAACTTTCCAAAATAAAGGCGAATACAAACTTCATTTGTTAGATGTTCATAGACAACCTCGCTTCTATCTTCATAGAAAAAAATAATTCCGCAAGACTGACCAGTTTC
The DNA here is from genome assembly GCF_019279795.1 of Protopterus annectens. Classification (NCBI taxonomy): domain Eukaryota; kingdom Metazoa; phylum Chordata; order Ceratodontiformes; family Protopteridae; genus Protopterus; species Protopterus annectens. The sequence continues at coordinate 69,966,478 of NC_056732.1, forward strand.
CTTTTCCAAAGCTTTTCTGGGAAAAGCTATTTCTAAAGTTTCTTTTGCCAGATGGATCACTCTTTGCATTTCGCATGCCTACAAAGCAAAAGGGTTCATCTCCTCCTGGTATTGTTCAATCTCACTCTTCCAGATCCATGGCGACTTCTGCTCTTTGGTCTAGGGTTCCTTTGGATGACATTTGTGCAGCAGCGACATGGGCCAGTTCACATACCTTTATTTCCCATTACAAATTATTTCTGATTTCTAGGGGTATGGCATCCTTTGGCTCTGCAGTGCTCAGGAATATCCTTCTATAAGGTCCTCCCAGGATTGGAGTAGCTGGGGACTCTAACCCCCAGGTTGCAGATAAAGTGAAGTTAACTACTTCAGATAAAGAAGTTATGTACTCACCTTAACGTTCCATCTGAGTAGTTATACTTCATTTTTCTGCAGCCTTCCCTCCATCCCCCGGACCTTGTCCTGTTTTTACAGGTTTTGGTTCATTGGGCTGAGTTGCTTATGTAATTAGTTGCAGCAAACTCGATCTGAGGGAGGGTAGGAGATGGTAGTGCATTATGGGTAGGGGAGGAGCTTGGAACAGTTGCTAGAAAAAAAGTTGCCGGCTCGGATCCGAATACCCACAGGTTGCAGAAAAATTAAGTATAACTACTCTGATGGAACGTTATGGTGAGTACATAACTTCTTTTTTAGTACAGGTAGGTTCTGTTACCATACAGGATGTGCTCAAGGTGGATAAGTAATGCATTCTATCTAAGCAAGGTAGTGTTTGCGTAGTCAGTGCATGTTCTTTCATCTGTTTCTGATGCAAGGATAGGAACATGGATGTCTTTATAATAAACAGCTTTACTTTCGTTGTAATAAGTGACAAGGGAGCTATAAGAAACACAAATGGTGGTATCTTGCAATTCAAAATGCAAGGGAATAAACATATGTACATAAACACAATAAATATTAATATGTGGGATGGATTTTTAAAGAGGAATGAAATTGAAGTGACTGGAATAAACAAAATAGTGAAGGGGTCTGCATAATAAGTTACAGTATATGAAAAATAAATTGGAGAAAGATGTGTTAATGATTTATTGGTTTAAGGAAATTACTGCATAGAATATGGGTAAATCCTCCAGTTGCAAGAGACAAATTACAGGGAGCAAATACAGCCAGCATTACAATAAGAGGTAGATGGCCAAGACCATACATATCAAATGTCCCTGATTTTGTAGAGTGCTCATGTTTTTTTTTTTTTTTTTTTTTTAATCTTACTTTTTGACCTGTCCCTCGTAACTTCTCAGGTAATCTGTGGTGATTTACTGTTAAGTCAGTAATGTAATAGCTTACACTTGCATTACTATTGTTTAGAAAATGCACGTTTATGCAAAAAGTCTTAAACTGATGTCAGTTTTCACTTTCCACACTGGAGGGTTTTGCTCTGATCCCTGTGATTTTACTCGGCTATTGCAAAAGCTGGTGGCAACAAAGAAAGCTCTTGTGCACCTCTCCTTTTCCCATCTATTTCCTCAGATTTTGTTTGCATCTGTCTGGGCAGTCAGGTCTTTAAAAGTTAAATTCCTTACTTTTTTACTTAAATTTTCTTGTGTTTTAGTATCTATATAGATGTTCTTCGTGTTTCACTGTTGCAGTCATTACATTTGAGTTATCTGCTTGCAGTAGCCCTCAGTCAGCCTGATTAACAAAGTCTTGGGTCCTGCGTCGGTTGCTGTCCCTTCTTCCATGATGTCAGGTCATCAGGGGTATAAAACATGCAGCCGATGCCATTGCATCAGTTTTTCTTGCCGTGCGGTCCCTGAAGCAGAAGCAGTTTGCAAGTGCCGGTCGGCAGACTCAAGTTTCAGAACTGAAGTCTTCAACTTAAAAGCACAGGGCTTCCCCCTCCTTGGATCTGACTTGCACCTTGAGCTCTTTGGTCTGTTTAGAGCCAATGAGCTGTCAGAACTGTAGCAGACCACTCTGCTCCAAGGACCAGGTTTCGGCTCCAAAGCTGTTGGAGCCATCCCTGGTTCTTGGAGCCTTGGTGCAGGTGAGGTCAGCTCCAGATTCGAACTCTGGTAGGCTGTCATATGCTTTTGAGGGGAACACTGTTCGAGACTGTGTTATCGGATCCGGGGTCCTTCTCTTCACAGGGGCAATCGGTCTTTGAGGCTCTAAAAAAGGCCATGGCTAGTTCAGCCACAGTGTGTACCCTCCCTCTTTGAGGGGAACACTGTTCGAGACTGTGTTATCGGATCCGGGGTCCTTCTCTTCACAGGGGCAATCGGTCTTTGAGGCTCTAAAAAAGGCCATGGCTAGTTCAGCCACAGTGTGTACCCTCCCTCTTTGGACCTTCAGACCCCCATGTTGCAGCCAGTGTGTTCCTCCTCCTAATCCACACCATCCAGAAGGACAGTCAGTCTCTAGGCTTCAGGATACCCCTAGGGGTACCTCTCCCGACACGTCCCTGGAATATCCCAACAAGGTGGTCCCCAGGAAGAGGACTTGTAAGAGAAGGCATTTGGAGTCCCCAGGGGAGTCTGCCACTTCTTTCCGGCATCGGTAAGGGAGAGGGACCCTAAAACCTCCAGACAGTGTCCCCTTCTGGGACATTCTGGAAATTTTGAAGCTGAGAGGTGGCTGGCCTTCCCGTAATGCTTTTCCTGGGAGTCAGTGTACCTGAAGGCCTTTGGATCTTGCCCTATTAGCTCTTGGGTGACTCTGCCCTCCAAAAAACTTACTGAACTAATTTCGTGGCAAGCATGGGAGACCTCAGACTCCATCAAACCAACCCCACTGGGACCAGACAAATTTATCACAGCTCCTGAAACAACAAATTTTGGACTAAAGATGTTGCAGTAGATGGTATGATCATGGAGGCAGCAACCAAGGAAGAACTTTGAGATTTCTACTATTCATCTGCCTAATAAGGATTCTAGAATGATGGATCAATGTGGGAAGCTTGTCTTATTAGCAACTTTTGCCTTAAGGTCATAGAATTAGTTATCCCATTTCATCAGATTGCAGAGGGATCTGATCAAGGAGCTTTCGGCTACCCTCGAAGGAGCTGTAGCTGAAGGGGTATGAAGTCACACGTGGAGAAAGGTCCCCACAGAGGCAGCGGGTGGGAAATAATACAAGATGCTGCTTTCCCATCAGAGGAGACCTGCAAAATCAGGGTTCCAGAGAATCCTTCTTTGGCAAACCCTTTCAGTGCTCTTGAAAGGAGGCCCGATTTGTCATACTCTGGAGGCAGTCTGGAAATGTGCATCTCTCACCTACAAGCCTGGCTAGACTTAAACGATAACTAGGTGCAGAAGATAATATCCAGAGTTTACTTCATTCATTTTTCCCGCCCCAACCCTCAAAAGAAAACAAAAAAAATCCCAGACTTACCACCCAGTCAAAGGAAACAAGTGTCCATCCAAGTTCAAAGGTTTTTAGAAAAGTCATTCAAGACGTTCCCCTAGACCAGAGAAGATCCGGAATTTGCTTAAGTTCTTTTTGGTTCCAAAGAAAACAGGGACTTTAGACCAATTCTGGATTCTCAGCAAACTAAACAAATCAGTTCAAATGAGCACGTTTTAGATGGTCATGGTACAGTCAATTCTTCCGTTTTTGGAAAAAGACAATTGATGTGCTCTATAGACCTTCAGGATGCATACTACCACATCAGTATGGGCAGACTGTCCAGAAGGCACTTTGGGTTCTCTTTGGGAGCCAGTCATTTCCAGTTCCGAGCTCTGCCCTTTGGTCTTACTACAGCCCCCAGGGTGTCCAACAAATGCATGGCAGTATTGGCGGCTGACTTAAGATGACAAGTATTCTGTGTTTCCGTATCTGGACGACTCTCTCATTTCTGTCCCGACCAGGCCTCTACTTATACAAGCAAGGGGCTGTCTTGCAAGTCTGTGCAAAACTAGGAATCTCAAACTACATAAAATCACATTTGGAACTGTCTCAAAATCTAGTGTTTATAACAGCCAGTCTAGACATAGCATGAATAATACCCAAACTCCCAACTAAAAGAGTCTATACAGGTCATGACTTCAGAGAAAGTCTGTAGCTGCTCACCTGGTGCTATAAACTGTAAGGTCTGTGGCAGCAGCCATCATTCTAGTTCTGATCGCATGCTTTCGCGTGGAAATTTTGCAGTGACTTCTAGTGACGCTGTGGTCAATTCTAGATCTCCCGATGTCTTATCAAATTCGACTTGACTTATGCAGAAGAGATCTGTATTTGTGGGTTCAGTCCAATCAAGTAACCCAAGGCCATCCTTTCGTTTCCCCCTCTGCCCAAGGTCATGGTGACTATGGATACTAGATTGTGTAGGCATTTTCCGGGAAAGACCGTTCAAGGCAACTTGTCTCCCATCGAGGCCAATCTGCATATAAATGTAGTAGAGATGAGGTGGTGCTTTTAGCATCGCAAGCCTTTCAAGATGCTCTTCTTCTGGGAACAATTGCAATCTAATCAGACAATATATCTGTGGTTTGGTACATCAGCAAGGAAGGAGAATCCAGATCATACCCCCTTTGGCAAGAAGAGCTTTGAGTTTGGCAGTGGTTGATCTCCTCTACCCCTCTTTCTTGTAGCAATGCACATCCTGGGGAAGTCCAGTGTGATAGCAGACAAATTGAGCAGGTCTATTCTGATGCCTCACGAGTGGCCTGTCAATCAGAATGTGGTGGAGATGATTTTCCAAAAATGGGGCCAGCCATGCTGTGATCTTTTTGCCTCTCTCATCAACAACAAAGCAGCAGCTACTTTACCCTAATCCCCTGACTAAGGAAATCCCAGAGGGATGCTGTTCTTCATGATTGTCCCCTGGGCCTCCTTTATGCCATTCCCCATGCCCATGATCCCCACATTTCTATAGAAAACCAACAAGTTGAAGAGATCAGTAATACTGATTGCCCCATTTTGGCCTTGACAGATCTGGCTTCCTTTCCTCTGGCCTTGTCTTCTGGAAAGACCTTGGACTGGACCTACTATCTCACCTGACAGGAATGATTCATTCCAACCTGATCAACCTCAAGCTGACAGCTTGGCTCCTCCAATTCCAGTAATAGCCAGGCAGCCACTGCTGTCTTCCCCAGTTTGTCACATTTTATCATTTTCTCATAAACCTTCCACTCGCAAGTTGTTTAAAAATAAATGGAAAAGGTTTGTTAGTTGGGCTAAATCTGTTGACATGGACCCCCTTCATTGCTCCTGTCCACTTAATCCTAGACTTCTTAGCACAACTGTTCAATGAAGGATCAGCTGCCGCTACTATCAAGAGTCCAACTGGCAGCCATATCTAACTTGCACCTTAGGGACAATGGCTCTTCCTTAATTTCACACAAGCTTTGCAAAGCCTTTTTGAAAGGAACAGTCTTTTATTAAAGCCCCCTTACAAGGATCCTTCTCCATGGGATTTAAATTTCATCGTGAGACATCATACAGTCCCCTTGTGAACCAGCATCAAATTGCGACTTAAACTTTTATCCTGGAAAATGGTTTTCTTGGTGCCTACCACTTCGGCCAGAAGACTGTCAGAATTACAGGCTTTGTCTTCACAACCTCCTTATTTGATTTTTTATAAAGACTGTTTCATTACAGACAAACCCTTACTTTTTACGGAAGATAGTTTCTGAGAATAATATCAAACTATTGATTTACCAGTATTCTTTCCAAATTTCCAGAACAAGGGTGAATATTTACTCTATTTGTTAGATGTTCACAGACAGTTGCGGTTCTATCGCCACAGAGCAAAGGACTTGAGAAAAGGAAGCCAAATATTTGTTTCATATTCAGAAACAAGAAAAGGCCTACCAGTATTTAAGATAACTTTAGCAAAATGGATCACGGATTGTACATCTTTCATCTGTAAGGCACAGGGTAAACAATTGCCAAGGCCTGTTCAGGCTCCCTCAACCAGAGCTATGCCTGCTGCTTCTGTTTTCCAGTCTAGAGCTTCTATAAACAATTGTGCTTATCCTACTTGGTCTAATTTTCACACCTATATTACTCATTACAAATTGGATTTGGTCTCTCCTTTGTTTCGATGGTTCTGAGGAATATCCTTCCATAAGCCACCCTAAGAGAAACTCTGTCCCATCAGTGAGGATAAAGTGAAAATTGACAACATTGGATAAAGAAGTTATGTACTCACCATAACATTACATCTATGTTAATTTTATTTTTTTTTTCCCTCACTCCCCATCCTGCAGCCCCCATTCAGGTTTCCTGGAAGGACGTGATGTTTTAAATTTTGTTAAAATTCGTTCTTTGATAGTGATTGTATGTATATTCCTGTTGGTATATGCTTAGTATGTGTTCTAATAGCTATTTTTTCATAGCAAACAAGATCTGAGGTAATGGGAGAAGGCGCATTATGGATTAGGGGAGGTGCCCAAGAGGTTTGTTTGTTGCCATGAGCTTTTGCAATGGCTGAGTCGGATCCTTGGGCTTTGATCAGAATTCACCAGTGAGGAAAAAGTGAAAATGAACAGCACAGATGGAATGTTATGGTGAGTACATAACTTTTTTGTTTTTGTTTCTTTTTAAGTGTGTCTTAGTGCTCTATAAAAACAAAATGTTTTATTTTTACGGCTTTTGTGACACATTTATTTTAAGAATTTTGCTTTCTCAGTAATCCCTGAAAAATTAAGTTGGAAGGTTTGCCAAACAATGTGTTGCCAATTAGGTAAGGATTAAACTATGAGGACAGAAAAGGGCTATGGTGAACAAAAATGAGTGTCCCACTGTAAGTAGGTAGATAGTACAAGGCGCAACAGTACTTGAACTTTGTCTCCTGCTTGAGCTATCAATCACTGCAGCAAATGGTTCAAATTACTTTTGCCGCTTTGATATAAAGGGGAGGTGTTTAGGGGTGGGGAGTTTAAGGACTACAACTCTGGCATAATAAAAGAATGAAAACTGGCCACTTTAGAAAGACAAAGAACTAACAGGCCCTGAGAAAACTGTTCTGTGTGATTAATTAAACCTGACTGACTAAAATAAAGCAGGGTGTACGCGACAGGAGCTTAGGGGCTATGATTCATAGGTTCATAGGTAGGTACTAGGCTATCGGCCCTAGGCCATGTACAAGCCTAGCCAAAAAGGTATCCTGTCTTTCGCCACTCTAGAAAATTATTTTCCTGTGCCCCTGTCAAGCAGAGCCACAAAGGTGATCCCTTGGTTGAATTTCCTATTTCCCATCCAATCAGTCAAGATTTTTCTTGAGTGCTAATGAGGAGCTTTGTTTGATATAGATAGATAGTTTGTTCCAGAGTATGAGAAGTTTCTGGGATAGGGCTCTGTCCCTCCAGCACGATCTGTTTATTGTGGTGACAAGGTTTAGGTCCCTAGAGGGGGCATCTCGGAGGATTGGGATTTCTTTAAGTGGAGCATGTTAGGCAGAGATCGCCTCTGAGTAGGCGATATGCGACGGAGTAAAGCTGGTGTTATTTTAGACGGGCATAGGGCATCTGTTTGAGGCTGGTAATCCTCTTTGTGAGTTATTTCTGCAGCCTTTCCAGTTGTAGATGTCTTGAGGTACATACCAAAAGGGGTGTTGTACTCTATAATGGGTCTAATGAGTGACTAGTAGAGGGGAACAATGACTTCTTTTTTTCCTGGATGAGAAACCCTTTGTGATGAGGTGTGCCACGTTGAAGGATTTCCTAACTACTGTGGCAATATGATTATCAAAGGAGAGACTACTGTCCACCTGTGTCCCTAGGTCTCATCACACTTTGTGTTAAGTCGACTATCACCTATGTGGTGACTCATGGGTAGAGCGTTTTTACCAAAGGAGATGACAGTGCACTTTTTGGCATTGAGCTTGAGGCCATGGCTTTGACACCTGGCATCTGCCTCAGTGAGGCCCTTTTTTAGGATGTCCACATTGTTAGGCGTTTCAATTATGGCTCCTAGTTTGCAGTCATCTGCAAACTTCGTTAGCCAAAGACCTTCTGTGTTAGCCTGTACTTCAGAAAAGTAGATACAAACAGGAGAGGACCCAGGACTAAACCCTATGGTACTCCACTTGTCACTGGTCTGAAGTCGGATTTGGAGTCTGCTACTTACACAGTGTGGGTTGTGTCAGTGAGCCATTTGGCAACCCATCTTGTGACATATGGATTTATACCTAATTTAGTGAGTTTTCATCTATAATCCCAGAGTGGGGGATGGTGTCAAAAGGCTTGTCGAGATCTAGCTAGGTTGTGTGAACCACCTTACTCTTGTCTACGGCTTTGGTGACTGCTTCAAAGAAGTCAATCAGGTTTAGGAGACATGATCTGCCTTTTACAAACCCGAACTGAGTGGAGTCCAGAGTTTGATATTACTAATGTCTTTGTTTATAAGTTCCATGATGATACTTTTCATGGTCTTGCAGACCAGGCTTGTTAGGCTAATGGGGTGGTAGTTCCTGGGGTCCATGGTGGCTCCCCCTTTGTGGAGTGGGATAACTGTCGCTGTGCGCCATTCAGTGGGTACAAAGCCTGAGGTGCTGCTATGTTTGAACATGGTGCTTAGGTGGGGTGCCAGTTCATGTAGAACATAGCCTAGGATGTTGTCAGGTCCCGTGGATGCTGTGTTCTTGGCTTTGGAGAGTGTTTTTTACCTGTGCAGCCGTGATTATAGGAACTTTGCATTCTTCCGGTATAGAGATGGGCCCTTTAAGGGGTGTTGGGGGTTAAGTTAGCACTTGAACCTATCTGCCAGGATGTTGGCAATATCAGTTGGTGTATATATATATATATATATATATATATATATATATATATATATATTTAGTGCTATTGTGCTGTAACTCAGAGCAGATCTGAGTGTTGCCATTGAAATTCTTGACATAGCTATATAATGCTTTGTGGCTGTCTTTAGAATCGGTGGCAATTTTGTTTTAATAACTAGCTTTGGAAAAGTTTGAGAGATCTCATGTTCTTAGTGAGGCTGACCAGGGAGTTCTTCCAGTCTTGGGTTTTACTCTTTTTTGCAACAGTTTCTTTCTTCTGTTGTAGAGTTTGTTTATGGCAGTGGACCACCAGATTGGCTTCCTGTTTTTGGAGGATAGCATCTTGGTTCTGTTTGGGATAAGCACGGTCCATGCACTCGTGTAAGTGCTTATAAAGTGTATTTGTGTAGGATTCAGCAGTTGTACCTCTATTGTCCATCTGCATGGGTGTTGTGAAGTTTGCCATTTCTGTCTTAAGCATGAATTTGGCTTTGGAGAAAGTTTATGGTGGTTTCCCTAATGGAGGGTGGGGGCGGGATGTGGTTGTCTAGGTAATAGCTTGTGGTCGATCTGACCAACGAGGAATTGACCTCTGGTGTGGAACACCGGTCGCCCATGTTGGTAATGACCAGGTCTAGGATATTGCTGCCTCTGGTGGGTGTGTGGATAAGTTGATCCAATGCGTTGGAATTTATGAATTCCACAAAACATTGAGCAAAAGAGTCTGTTCATGAGTAGTTTTCCCAGTTAATAGTGGGGTAGTTGAAATCTACTATAAGGGTGTTGGGTTCTACCCTAATGTTTTCCAGTGTATCAAGAAATGAGGAGTGGGAATCCTGGGGCATGGTAGGGGATCTTTAGCAAGTTGCAATTTGGAATGTGGTCTTGCCCAGAGTTAGTTGCACTTGGATAATCTCGGCTGCATTATGCTGTGAATATGGACATGGCTCCACCTTTAGTGTTTCAGTCCAGGTTAAGTGGCCGAAAGGTGTGGTATGAATTATAGCCTGGTAATGCAGTGGTGCTCGCTGGAGCCTTGAACCAGGTCTCTGTCACTGCACAGATGTCGATGTTCTCCATTTTAAGAAGTGCCTCGAATGAATACATTTTGAAGTTTAGACTTCTAGCATTGCGTAACATTACCCTCAGATTTTGCTTGTTTGTACCTGTTACGGTGGTGAATTTATTTGAACCTTGCCTAAAAAGGCACTATAGGGGTGGCACGAGCCTTAGCCAGTATCCAGAATCCCAAGGGAGACAGGTGCAGGCCATCTCTGGCAAAGCATAGTGGTCTGTTGATCATGTCACCCCAGGCAAACAGATACTGGATCCCTTTAGAATGACACCAGAAGCTTAGCCAATTGTTGAAGTCAGTCATTTTGTCTTTGCACTGTGGTATCAATCTGGGTGATGGCAGGATGCTACTCAGGGCTAGGGTCATACCTGCTTGGGCTACAAGATTGGAGAGCTCCTCCATGTCACTTTTCATGTAGTCTAGGGAGGCACATCTCAGGTCATTCACACCAACATGGACAATGACAGAGTCATATTTGTACTTGTGATGTGACCTCAGTGCGTGCGTTACATGGCGAATCCTTGCACCCAACAGGCAGCGGACAGTAACTTTCTTCTTGTTTAGCTTGGTGAGTGGAACATCAGTGTGCCTGACTATAGAGTCACTTATGACTAGAGTGTTTGGTACGTTGTTATGCCTTATGGGCTGTGGTTGAGTGGCACACTGAGTTTGTGGGCTTTGTGTCATTTAGGTTGTGTTGGGGGGTGGAGGTTGCATGTAAATATTTTAAAGCCAAAAACTGCATTGCAGGATACCTAGAGGTAGACTAAAAAAATCAAGATGCTGGACCCCATGTGAGCAAACTCTAGAATTATATTTGAAAATAGAAGTCCAAAAGTGGTGTTAAAATGTAGGAAATATCAAGACTTGATGAAATAAAAATGTTTTTTTTTTTAGTCTGCGGTTGTGGTTCTCCTTTAAACTACAAGAAGGTGGAGGTTTACTTTGTTGCTGAACACAGAATACTGCCTTATTCTTAAAATATTCTCATGATTTGTAGTACAGACTATGACCTAAGAAGTCATGATACCACACAGCTGTTGAAGGCCTAACTTATAAAATAGCCATTGCTGTTTGGAACAAATCACCTAATTCTAAGAACTCAGTCGCTTCATACTATAAAGTAAAAAAAAGCTTTAATGCTTATTTGGCCTTGTTCAGGCATAAGAGTGCCATTACAAATAACAGTTCAAGCTGTTGAGATGTTATAGTTGTCTAGGGAAAATGTGTTTTTGTGATGTCATATATGGGGAAATTTGTATATAGTAATTGTTTGTGCATAAACTGACATTAAAGAGAAGGGTGGTTATGTTTGTGGAAATAAGTAGTTAAATCGGTTGTAATAGTGTTAGGGAATATTAATCTGAGAAAATGTGTAGAGAAGATGAATCAGGATGTAAAGACACTAGGGGTATCCTAAAATATAGAAAATTACAGTTGAAGGAAGGACTGCATAAATGTAGATGAGGATATTTAAAAACAAGTATTGTCTGACAATTTAAGAGGTAGAGGGGTTGGGTGAGAGAGGAAGACTTATTTTTTTCTGACCATGAGGCTGTATGGATTGAGTAAGAGATGAATTAATGGATTAGAGAAGGCAAATGCATAAAGAGACTCGGTGGGGGGAAATTAGCACCACAGAAGAGTTTAAGAAGTACGTGGGAGTTTTACATAAGGACCATTGGTCTATGAGAACATTTTATAAAAGCTGGTAATTCTTGCGAATAATGTACAAGAAAAAATATAAAAAAAGGAGTATATGAAGATGTAAAGGGATTTTTAGGTTCATAGGTTCATAGGTTCATACTAGGCTATCTGCCCGAGGGCATTTATAAGCCTAGCCCATTGTTTTGTGGCTTACGCCACCCCTTTAGTATGGGGAACTATACCCATTATTTTGCTGTGCCTCTGTCGAGCAGTGACACTGAGGTAATTCCTGGGGTATATCTGCGATCTCCCATCCATTGGTCAGGATTTCTCTTGAACAAGGCCAGCGAGGTGCTCTGCCTCACATGTACCGGGATTTTGTTCCACAGCATAGGGAGTCTTTGGGTGATGAATCTATCCCTCCAGCACATCCTATTAATAGCCGTGTCGAGGTTTAAGTCTCCCGCCCTTGTGGCTCTGATGGATCTAGATTTTTTGAGGTGAAGCATATTCATCAAATCTGGGTTTGACATGGCTGTTAGGCAAAGGTCACCTCTGAGCAAGCGGTAAGCGACTGAATAGAGCTGGAGTTCTTTCAGTCGGGCAGCATAGGACAGATTTTTGAGACCCTTTATCCTTTTGGTGAGGAACTTTTGTGGCCTCTCCAGCTGCTGCAAGTGTCGGGTCAGATACATTCCGAATGGGGCATTGTACTCAATCATTGGTCTGATGAGTGATGAGTAAAGGGAGACTATGACCTCCCTTGATCTAGATGAGAATCCCTTCATGATAAGGTGGGCAATGTAGAAGGACTTCCTAACTACTTTAGCTACATGGGTGTCGAATGACAGACTACTATCAACCTGGGTCCCCAGGTCCCTGATAACTTCTTCTGTGCTCAGTGGATTGCCACCTATTTGGTAGCTAGGGGTAACCTTGTTTTTCCCGAAGGTTATGACTAAGCATTTTTTGGCATTTAACTTTAGGCCGTGGCTCTGGCACCAGTTATCCGTTTCTGTGAGACCCTTCTGAAGGATATCTGTGTCAGATGTGTTTTCTACTATGGTGCCCAGTTTGCAGTCATCTGCAAACTTTGTCAGCCATAACCCTCCTGTGTTTGCTTGTACTTCAGAAAAGTAGATGCCAAACAAGAGTGGGCCCAGGACTGAGCCCTGTGGGACACCACTTGTGACAGGCTTTGAGTCTGACATGGCGCCAGCAACTCTGACCCTGTGGGTTCTGTCACTCAGCCAGTTTGCAACCCATCTTGTGATGTATGGGTTAACATTTAAGCTGATGAGTTTTTCAATGATACCCGAGTGGGGTATTGTATCGAAGGCCTTAGCCAGATCGAGGTAGGCTGTATGGACTGCCTTTCCCTCATCAATGGCTTTGGTGACTTTCGAAAAAGTCAACCAAGTTTAAAAGGCATGATCTGCCTTTGACAAAGCCAAACTGGGTTGGATCCAAAGTCTGCAAATTCCCTATGTCTTTATTTATGAGGTCCATTATGATCCTCTCCATGGCTTTGCAGATAAGGCTTGTCAAGCTAATTGGCCGGTAATTTCCAGGGTCTGTGGAGGCACCGCCTTTGTGAAGTGGGACCACAGTTGCAGTGCGCCACTCCCTGGGTACGTATCCAGAGGTAAGACTTTGATTAAACAGCTGTCCTAGCTGTGGGTTTAATTCCTCATTGAGTTCGTGGAGCACACAGCCGGGGACACCATCGGGTCCCATGGATGCTGTGTTTTTTGCTTTGGAGAGAGCAGTTCTCACTTGGGCTGGAGATGTTTGGGGGCTGCACTCATTTGGTATAGATATCTCTCCTTTGGGGAGGGGAGAAGTTTGCACTGAACCTGTCAGCCAGTATGTTGGCAATGTCTGTAGGATCAGTAATCTTCACATCATTTTGAACTAGTTCTGAGCATATCTGGGAGTTTCCTCCTAGGTTTCTAACATAGCTAAAGAAGGCCTTATGATTGTCTTTTGAGTCTTTAGCTATTTTTTTTTTTTTTTTTTTTTTTTATTTTAGAGGAAGAAAAGTATTTAAATCTCATTTGTATGATTTATCTTAACTACTTGTATGTTCCCAAGATCATATAGATACGTATGTATAAAATAGACGTAATGTGTTACTTCTTGTGGACCTTTTCTCCCTGGACCTCAACAGAAAATGGGATTTATTTCCATTTGGACTTTCCCAGTAATGTCATATAATAGAATAAAATAAATAAATGTAGCTTTATGAAGAAGCTTTACATACATGGGAGAAAAGTTGTAGAAAAGGTGAGGTGCATGTTAAACTAGGAAAAGTAAAAGGTATGCTAAGTTGGAAATTCTACTTGCAGAAGGGATGAAGTGACACCATTTTTGATAAGAAAATAGAGGAAGGAAAAATGAGGTGACCACTTTGCCATGGGTTAATGAGAGTTGTATGTGAGGGAATCGTATGATAAAATGGAGAAAAATGAATTAGAGAATTAGTTTACTAAGGCATTATGTAAGTTCAAGAAAAAGATAAGTCGTGATGAACTGGGCGAGGTGTTAAGTGAAGTAAAAATGAATAGTGCACCAGGGCCAGATGGGCTAGGGTATATATTTTAGGATAATATGGAGTATTGGCAGAAGTATGCAATAGTGGAAGTTGCTTGGTTTGAGCAGGAAATAAGACAGGTATGCAAATTTTTTTTTCTTTCTTTTAAAGAAAAGAAATTGGAGGCTACTGACATTATGTATTGCAGATTATAAATTCATGAAAATATTGCAAGACTTTTTGGAAAGTAGTAGGTAATGTGGTGTATGAAGGAGTTTGCAGGGTTGAGAAAAGACAGGTAATCAATTTGTAGTAGTAGGTGGTTAATTGCATTGTAGAAGTCCCTGGAATTTAGTTGGCTGTGATGTGGAAAAAAGCATTTGATAGTATAGAATATAATGGTATGTTGGAATTATTATAGAATGAGGAGAAGGTGGAAAGCTTATTGAATACATATTTACATAGTACGTGGAATAAAGTAATTAATGGATGGATTGGTGAGAGGGGTATGTCCATTAAGAGGAAAGGGAAGCAAACGTACTCTGTAAGTGGAGTTTTACTTGGATTAGAAGCATTTTCAATAAATGCACATTTCAAGGGAAGAGAATGTTACTATTTCTCATGCTAAGTCTAATTTCAATGGAAGATTATTTTGTTTTGTTTAGAAAAGTCTTTTGGTGTTTTTGCTGTAAATTTGAAAATGTTTTAAATGAAATCCAAATCTTTTGACAGTTGTAAAAGAGAAGAAAATAGTATGCACACTAACAGGTTTGAACAGATTTTTATAGTAATCTGGGAGAGTGAGGCAAATAAAGCTGGTGGGGGGCTAGTTTATTACTCTGTATAGGGAGCAAGTTCAGCGCAGTCCGTCTGTGCTCCGTAGGCTTATTCTGCATTTGTGGCATTCCAGTAGGCCAGACCTGTACTGAGCAATTTCAGAGAGTATAGCTATTCTTGATGACAGGGAAAGACATAGGGAGGTCATAAATGTGATGTAGGAATCCGGCTGACACATTGACCTCACCAAAAAAACAGTGTGCAGTAATATTTCTGATTTTTGAATGACTTGTCGGTAGTTGAGCAAAAGTTGCTGAAGCATTTGTTTCATTTATTGAATTGATTCATTAATAGGCATGGATTGTGTAATATAGTGTGAACATGTCACATTTTATTGATATGTGTTTGCAGTGCCACCATTACAGCCACCAGCAACTAAAGGGGTTAACATTTGTCAGGTCTTAGTCTGCATTATTTGTAGTGATAACTGTCTGATCTTTACCATCCATGTTCTTTGTCAGCCATTCCCTATTATGTAGCTGATCTAGTTGAAATGAAGGTATGGCAGTATCATTGCCACATTTAACACTTTTATTAAATTATCACTTAAGACATAGGCAAACGTATGTTAATATGGTTTGTTTTCCTTTATATTAATGTATTTACAGTTACATTATGCATCAAATGTTTTTGTAACTGTCATCCGTTCAGCATTGCATAAATTGCTTAATTCCTGCATTCCCTTAAACCTCACTCCTCTTTGCCCCTTCCCTTTTCTAAAGATTGCACTTCTTATTCTTCTAAGTCCGTTGGAATGTTCAGCACTTCAAATACAGTTTATGCTTTGATTTCCATATTCTAGTGACTGCTTTTTTGGCAGTTGCCAGAATTAAGTCTAACAAGGTTTTACTATGTCTAGGAAATTCAGATCTTGTGCCCCAGCTCAAAAGACTAATTTCCCTAATTATACCCAATATTTGACAGTGTACTCTGCAGGGAATTTTTTAAATCTGCCAACTCATTGCACCCCAGAACATATGTTTCCAGTTGCCTCTTTCTTCTCCAATACACCTCCAACATTTGCCATCTACCCGAGGAAAAATTCTTAAAGTCTGTTTGGGGTATAAAAATATCTATGCAAACACTTTCAAGAAAAAATTTTAAACCTTCTGGCCTCTTGCATGTTTGGAGACATTTATATGTCTTCCCCATTTTCCCTTGTAAATTACGTGTCCAATATTTTCGATTTTTCTCTACGTATAGTTAATCATGCAGTATTTTAATCATCCTCTTTCAGCTTCTGTTCTTGATTCCACTAAAAACTGTACTAGATCAGGTCTTTCATTTAAGATTCCTCTCTTCCTTTCTCTCCGCCTTCCCTACCAGGGATTGACATGAGTATAGGCAATCTCTAGCCTGCAAGTCCAACTGTTTTAGCCTCATTTCTTTCTATTCTTAGATTCATAGTTGTATACTTGGCTAACAACCACTAGGACTTTTAAAAGCCCAGCCATGCAATCCAAATTTGGTTTATAAGGGGTGATTTACTGACTGCCTGTCCATCAGAGACATAGGAGCCAGACCAGGGGTAAATTTCAAGTTACCCATCCTCAAGTCTCAAGTTGTGTTTAAATAGGGATAGGGAGGAAGTCTGTTCCACGTGGATGGGGAGCCTATTCAGAGAATAGGAATTTTCTGAGAAACATATCACTCTCTCTCCAACATGCCCTGTTTATGTTGCAAACAAAATTTAGGTTTCTTAATCTAGTAGTTCTGATGCTGTTTTGCAGATGTGCAAAAGATTCCTCAAAACAGGATCCAGGGATGTCTTGTATGCCAGGCAAAGATAACCTCTCAGACGACTGTATAATACTGAGCAAAGAAACACTGCTTTGAGTCAGTCCGTGTAGGGCATGGAGTTTACTTCCCTGTGTTTTTTGTAAGGAACGTATGTGGACATTCCAGTTGCTGCAGTTTGTCTGGACAGGTACATACTGAAGGGGACATTATACTCTGTTATGGACAATGAGGTATGATGACCTCTCTGGACCTAGATGCCATGCACTTGGTTATAAGCTGAACAGCATATAAAGATTTTCTTTCTACCTTGGACAGCTGTTGGTTGAAGGATAGGTTACTATCTACATGAGTTCCCTGATTCCTGACTAGTAAATCAACTTTTAAGGGTGTTTTATTGATGTAGTTAGCCGGGGTGGCAGACTTCACAAAAGGTATTATAATGCATTTCTTGATCTTGTGTTTTAAGCCATTGGTTTTGCACCAAGTATTTGTCTGTAGTAGACCTTCCTGCGTCATGTTCTTGTCTTGGGGGGGGGGGGGGGGGATTCAGTGACTGCTCTCAGTTTGCAGTAATCTGCAAACTTGATTTACCAGAGGCATTTGACATTGGCTTTGACATTCAGGAATTACATGTCAGAGGAGTAGGTCTAACACAGAGCCCTGCTGGACTCCACTGGTGACTGAACTCTTTTTAAAGGTGGCCTGACTGATTCTAACCTTCTGTGTCTTATCTGTGAGTCAGCTAGCTATCCAACGTGTTAGAAGTTTGACAATGCCAGTGTGGGGTATTTTATCAAATGCCTTAGCCAAATCTAGGTAGGTAATATGCACAGTTTTCCCCTCATCCGTTGCTTAAGTGACCTTTTCAAAGAAGTCCACCAGATTCAGTAAGCATGACCTTCCTCTGACAAAGGGAAACTGGGACGGATCCAGTGTCTGGAGGTCTCCGATGTTCATGTTAATTTCTGTAGTAATTATTCCCATGGCTTTGCAAATAGGACTAGTCAGACTAAGGGGGATGACTGTATCAATTCTTCATTCATGTGGCAGAAAGCCTATTTTAAGACTAGTTAAATGACTTCAGGGGTCCTGATAAGTCATATTTTAGACTATTCAAAAAGCATCCTGGGATGTTATCTGCGCCAATTGAGACCATGCTCTTGGCTTTGAGTGCAGCCAATACAAGTTCCCTTTTTATAGTTGAGGTGTTATGTTTTGAGGGTATTACTGGGGAGATAGTTGGGGGGGTAAAGCTGAATCTCGATTTGTCCTCTAACAGATTGGCTATATCGCCAGACTTGTTGAAAGTGGCATCTCTGGCCACCAATTCAGCACATTGCTGTGTGCTGCTTGAGCTTTCTGACGTAGCTGTAGAAGACCATATGGTTATCTTTCACCTGGGAGGATATCTTAGCCTCCAAGATGGCTTTGCTTGACTTAATGAGAGCCCTCTTGGTTGCTTATTTAGTTTGATGGAGTTTTTATATTTAAGAATTACCATTCCTAATTTTTGCCATAATTTTCTTTTCTTTTGTTGTGTATTGCGTTTAATTTGAGATGCCACTAGGGCACTTTAGTTTCTGGGGCTGTTTCTGGGCTTACTTCTGTTAAGTACAGCAGCTTCTATGCATCCAATGACATGGTTGTGTAGAGTTTGAAAGTTCAGCATAGGTTGGTGTGTTTTTTGGGATTTGAAGGACATTGGGTTTTGACATACTACTATCACTTAAGGGATAATTGGCCTTGTTATAGTTCCTGTTACTGGTCTTAATGAGACTGCGGAGTTGATTTCAAGGGAGACAGCTTTATGGTCAGACCTTATCGGGGAGGATGAGACGTGGGGTGCAGCATTCTCACATATTTGTGGACATGGGTCCTGTAAGTATGAGGCTCTAGTGGGTATATTCACTGTTTGATCCAAGTCATTTGTATTTACTAAGTCCAGTAATCTATGTGCCTGAGAATCTTAAACTGCCTCAAACCTACAGTCTATAGAGGGGTAATTAAAGTCTCCCATGAGTAGGATGTTTATGTAGTAAGCGTCTCCAGTAGGTCCAAGTAGGCATTGCAAACTACTTGAGACATGGACGGTGACCTACAGCTGGCTAGGATATGGCACAGGATTTTGTCATTGATCTGCACATCCATCCTGTTTGACCACTCTAGAGGTATGCTTGTTACTGATGTATATTGAGACACCTCCATCTTCAGCCCTTGTCTGTGCAGCTACTGGTTTAAATTTGTGGAAAGTACTAAAACCTTGTACTGTCAAGGGTACTCTGTGCAGCTTTAAACCATGTCTCTGTAGTTGCAAATATGTATATATCCCCAAATGTGAGGGGTGCTTGGAGAGGTTGTAATTTTTTTTATTTAGGCTCCTGACATTAAGCGGTAATATCTTGAGGTTCTATTGGGCTGATTTGCTGTATTGGTAGGTTTGTCAATTTAGCATTGCCTAAAAAGGATACTATAGGAACAGGCAAAGCCTTGGCCAGTATTCAAAAGCCTAGAGGGGAAGGTGCAGACCATTTTTGGCAAAGCAACCTGAACTGTTGACCATGACCTTCCAAGCTGACAGATTCTGGATTCCATTTGAATGGCAACAGAAAAGCAGCCAGTTGTTGAAATCAATAATTTTTTGCTCATATTTTGGCATCCTCCTTGGTGATGGTAATATGCTGCCCAGTGCTAGGCTCATACCTGCCTGAGACAGTCTGAAAGCTCCAGACTCTCTCTCCATGTAGTCCGAGGAGGTACATCTCAGTTCATACACTTATATGGACTGTGAGGAATAATGCTGGTACCTATGGAGTAATGACTTGAATGCATGTATGATTTGGCAAATCCTGGCTCCTAATAAGCAATTGACAGTTGCCTTCTTGTGCAGCCTGGTTAGAGGGGGTATCAGTATATCTTAAAATGAAGTCCCCTGTGATGAGAGTCTTAAAGTATGTTTGCTTGCCTTAGGAGTTGGTGTCTGGGGCTCCACAGAGACTGAAAACAGGTGGTATTAAGTGTTTTTTTTTCCTGAGTGCCTTTGTAGTTGCTGAGTCATAACTTTTAACAGCTGGTGGTCTGTGATCTTTTCATTTAGAAAGAGTGCTTTTAAGTGTCTCAGCATATGTTCGTCTGTGTGTGTTATATGAGGTGGATGTTTTTGTGTGTATGTATGGTTCGACAACCTGTTTTGGACTTGTATGCAAGAGTTTAGCCTCCAGTGTCAGTGTAATTACACCTCTTGCCTTCAGTGTCCGATTCTTAATTACCTTTCCCTTTGTAGTAATTTGCTTCCAGTGCATTGATTCTTTTGCTAGTTTTCTCCAGTAAACTTCAGCCCCCATTTGCTTTTTCTCTGAACCCCTACTTGCAGTCTTTCTCCACTCTCATGTTGACTTGGTTCTTAGAACACTTACTGCTACTTTATGAATTTAATAATCTGTATGACTGTTAATTCT
Source organism: Protopterus annectens (assembly GCF_019279795.1). NCBI lineage: Eukaryota > Metazoa > Chordata > Ceratodontiformes > Protopteridae > Protopterus > Protopterus annectens. The sequence goes on from NC_056732.1 coordinate 69,986,481, forward strand.
CCTTAAGGATCAGCATGCAGTCTCACTCTCTCCTTATTTGTTTTGATTCCTCTCCCCACACCCTGCTTTATCATCATCCTTTTCACTTTGAGTTATAACCTTCTGCTTGTGTTATGTATATGGGCCTCAATTGTTTAGTAGTAAAATATCCCTCCAAATTGGATAATCCTAAACCACCTTGTCCTATCGGAAGGAGTAACTTAACCACTTAACTTTTTCTCTGTTTCCCTTTCATTTAAATTCATTCAACTATTTATAGTAGACAGCTTATCCACTTGTTGATAAAAATTTATATATGCCTGGCCTGTATATAAAATTAAAGGGATTGCAAATATTTTCACTATTTTTATCTTGCTATCCATAAAAAAGAGCTTCTAGTTTCTCAGTGTTTGTATTACTTTGTTTAGTCTCTTCCCACATATCCTTGGCTGGTATTGCAGAATCATTTTAATCCATACTCCTAAATATTTGATCTTATTGTGTTCCCATAAATATGGATATTGCCGAACCAATTTATGTTTCGGTACGTAATTTACTGCTATAGCCTTTGTGTTATCTTAATTTTCTATCCTGAAAACACTTGAAACTGTCTCAAAATGTTGCACAGCACTGATGTCCTCTTCTGGGTTTATCAGGTACAAAGGAATATCATCTGCAAATAAAGCCAACTTTTTTTCATTGCCATACCAAATATATCTTTGAATTTGAGTCCCTTGTTTCCTTTGCCAGTAGCTCTAAATAAAGTAAAAGCACAAGAGGACACTTTTTGCCTGGTTCCCCTGTTAAGATACAGCTTATCAGAGAGGAACTCACTTTTATTCTTGCATGCAGTCCTTCATATATCCTCTTAATTAACGTTATTGTATCCTGAATGCAAGTGCTTCCATTGTCTTACTAGTAAAATCCTCATTTATGAATGTGCTGTCTGCATCAAGACCTACCAACAGCAATATTGTCTTACATTCTGATTCTCTTTGGCTCATCATTGTTCTGTTAATGTCATCAAATGTTCATTTCCCCTCCACAAAACCACATTGACCATATCTGTCAATTTTGGCAAAGCGTTTGCCATTCTTTTATCTAGTAGTGACATAAACACTTCAGAATAGCAGTTTAAAATTGAAATTACTCCCCTTTTTCTTTGCCCCTAATATTCTGCTGAACATCTATCCTGAAATCCTATCTTTATCAAATTCACATGCTCATTTTTTCCAAATTCGTCTCCTGCAGAATTGTAGTTTTCATCTCTGAATTTCTTAATATTCAATACGTTGTCCTTTTTGTCTTTACGTCTGAGGCCATTTACATTCCAAGGTAATATGGATAGTGTAACAGCTATGATAAGAAGTTATTGTTGTACACCTATATATAATAGATGGCAGTTCTTTTTTTTTTTTTAGATAATAGACGAGTTTTTTTAATGTCTATTTCCAACTTTTGTTGCATGCATACAAATGCTTGGCAGGCTGGTCTTTTATGCAGTTTCTTGTCATCTCCATTTGGACCTGTCGCATTATTAATGTGGAAATATTGAAATGACTTTTGCAGAGATTGTGCATTTTGACTTGGCACATTTCATCAAGTGGATAATATTTCTTATGCTGTTATCATACATATACTCTTCTATTTAAACTGTTGCACATGACTAGGTCTTAGTGTGATGCTGGTGATCTTCATACAGTTTCATGTAGTTAATCCAAAGCCTCCAATAAAGTACATATAAATTTAATTCTTCTTAAAATGCGGTCTACACAAACAACAAAATGAATTTCTATTTGGGATACTCTTGTGTGGTTATTTTTTCTTTGTTTGCAGGGCTAGTGTGCATATTTTTGTGAATTAAATTGGAATACATCACTATGCCTACTGTGAGTGAAATTTTGAAATGTTTATTTGGGTATTTAATTGTAATAGTTTTTTACCCAAACATCTGAGAAGAATTCAGTCAACAATATAGCTATAATTGTTGGTTTTGGGAAATATCTGTGGATGAAAATGGCTGACCGTGCTAAGCTGAAAGTTAGTTATTTATCTGTCTTTGCAGGTTTAGCATGTATCTGTGTAAAGCAAATAGTGATAAAAATAGCTACAGTAAAGTATTCAAATTAGTCATGTGATGTGTACACAGTCAGTAAAGTGGCCATAATTGAGTACAGATATTGGTGGATTATAATGAGTGCAGTTTGAGTGGCCTCTAATGGCTAAAATGGTAACTTTATCATTATTTGTTAATATTTTTTGTTTTATTGCTTACTAGAAAAATGTTTAAAATTGCAAATGTGAAGCTATTTCTAACAAATGTTAATGTACTAAACAAAAACAAAACTTAAAACATTTAGGAATGTAAATCCAAATAAATGCATGCATTTGTACATGGTGCTAGAAATATGTGTGGGGGGAGCCCAAGGTGTTCTTAATCTGCCACTGGATGTGTTCATCTGTTAACAAAAGCCGGTGTGTTTTAGTCCTTCAAATATACTGCCAACAAACCCTGTGCAATTCCTTTTCGGCATCTGTATTTATAATCAACACTTTTGCTTTTGTTTCCATCTGTAACGATGTGAGGCATTGCCAACTATGCCAGGAGAAGTAGGACAGTGGATGTATAACATGCCAGCACAGCTAGCTGGAATTTTGTAAAGAATTGTATGTCATTTATATATCACATTGATTTGTATGGATGTTTGTGTTGAAGAAAATGTATTTGTAAAGCTGCTTGTAAATGTACCAGCAGTGTGTCCTGCTGGATAGAAAAAGGAGTATATGTGCATTATTGTAAATGTTTAAATGCATGTTTTAACAGAGAATGCTGGAAGAGAAGATGTTGATCTCAATCCACCTAACTTTTAAAATAGTTAGAAATTAAATTACCAGGTTTAGGCTCTAAAGATTGTATCTTACAGTTTTCAATGCAACCTGAGACGGAGTCTATCTGTACTAAGAAGCATACTGCATTGTTTTTGGGGTGAACTAATTTCAACTCTGCGAGTGTGGAGGTTTGAAATTGTTTTATGACTTCCAGGAGATTCAGCAGATCTTAGCAAGGCTCTGTGTGTGTGTATTATTGACACACTTGCTAAATCCTGACAGCTTCTAGCCCAGATGTATGTGATGCCATTATGTAATCCATCACTAAAAATTATATTTTAATACTAGGTGAGACTGAAGTCTCATTGCACTCTGTTTTTGGAACCCAGCAAGAAAGGACCCCTCACCTGCTTCGTCTTGCTCTAGTAAATGAACCTGGGAAGAGTAATTCTTTAGATCAGTCAGGAAAATATAGTGAGCTTAGTTGAGCACTGATGTCCTTCAAGGATGCATCTGCAGTCATAACATATGGGTTGTCCTGCCTCAGGCAGCCCTTCGGTCGGCCGGATTCCAAAGTCTGGGTCTGGCCCCGGCTGATGTCGCACCTTCCCCGACGTCAGAGCGTCTGGGGTATAAAAGCATCAGCCAACGCCATTTTCCTCCGTCTTTCTTTCCGCGCGGTGCCCGAAGCAGAAGCTGTTCAAGTGCCGGTCGGTCAGATCCAGTGATTTCAGCTACCGAAAACTTCGAAAAAGCTAAGTACCCCGTTGGGGACTCTTTCTTGCCTCAGCCGATGTCAGATAAAGTAAATAATTGTTTAACTTGTGGGAAACAAATACCTCATAAGGATTTCCATTCCTACTGCCTTCCTTGCTTAGGCCCAGACCACGACGTATCGTCCTGTTCAGCCTGTGCTTCCTTCAACCGACGAACTCTTAGACGTCGGTCGGAGTTTGCAGAGGAATTTTTTGGGGCTAGTTTTGCATATAAAATGCCGTCGGAGACTCTGACATCACATTTGGTGAAAAAACGAAACCACGGTAAGGCCTACCGCGAGTGTCTCGGTTTCGGCCGAAACAGAGTCCTCGGAGATTCCTTCATCCAAATCCACTCAACCGACCACCGCGGCCCGGGAGGCCCCGGCTTAGTCGGCTACCGAGCTACCTACTGAAACCAGTGCCCAGGATATGTCTGACACCATAACTTTGGACATATCTACTCCTGCACGTGGGGCAGCTAGGCCCCCTGCTTCCATGTCCATTAAGGCCTTTTCTAGGTCTAAAGCTGCTAAACTTTCTAAAACTTTGCCTCCCAAGACTACATCCCAGAGGCCTTCCTCTAGTTCTCAGATCCTCAGCCTTGCAGAGGACCTTATTTCTTTAATTAGAGGTTCACAACCTCACCCGGATAGGGCCTCTCACCCTCCACCAGACAAAAGGCCCAGGACTGAGCCTTCTGACCCACACTCTTCAGATGAGTCCTCGGATGGTTCTGAGTTGTCAGACCACCAGGAGGAGGCTTATTCGCCCTATGAGGATTCTGATGCAGAAGAATCTATCCCTTCGGCCTCCCCTCCTGAAGAGTTTTCCTTTGGTGAGACTTTACACTCCATGAGAGAGCATTTTCAATGGCAAGGTCAGGATTTCTCTGATTCTAGAAAAAGATTAAGGACCTTTTTACATTTGCCTCAGTATAGGCCCTTAGCTATACCTCCTGTTTTGAATGTAATTGATGTGTACAATGATGTCAGTACAGCCCCTGATACTCTCCCCCCCGGCCCCTGCCAAACCTGATAGAATACTACAGGGTCCCGGATTCTCATTTTCATCTGTATAAAGCACATTCTGCTGACCCAGAAACTATTACTCTGGGCCTTAAAGGGGTTGCGGCTGCCACTGCCAAAAATCCTCTTCCTTTTGAAAGAGAGTCTAGAGCTTTAGAGAGATGGGGAAAGAAGGTATATACTTCTGCAACTCTTTCCGTCAGGGCACTAAATTGTCAATTTCATATGATACAGTACCAAGAGTATTTGTTAGATGAACTGAACAAGAAGCTTTCTTCTCCTGAGCCCTTTGACCGTAAATCCCTTCAGGATTTGGTACACAACTCACAGCAGATTAGTAATCATTTCTTAAAGTGTGGTTATGATGCATTTGAGGCTTCATTTAGGTCAGCTATGACTGGGGCAGTTATTCGTAGGCATGCCTGGCTGAAGGAACAATCTTTGCCAGACCATGTTAAAGCTAAACTCCTGGATGCTCCAATGGAGAAACAAAATTTATTTGGCTCCTCTGCTCAGGAGGTCTTAAAAAAGTATGAAGAAAAGGCAAAATCTGTGCAAACAGTTAAGGATTTCCTACAAGTACAACCACCGAGATTCAGCAGAAACTGGCCTACTAAGAATTGGTCCTTTCCAGACTCGGACAGAGCCCAGAGAGGCAGGAACAGATGCCCCAGAGGCAGAGGCCAATCCAGGGGCTCTTACAGAGGCCGCCAGTGGCAGCCTGCCAACCAGAGAGGTAGTGCAACAGCAGCAACTACTACTACACCAGGACAGGCTCAATGATTTTACTCTGATTCTGCCCACCAGGGCTCAACTGGAAACACCCTTGGGCGGAAAGCTTGCTTTATTCTTGGAAAATTGGCATTATATTACAAGGGACACATGGACACTGCAAATAATAGACAAAGGATACAGGTTCCACTTCCACACTTTGCCAAAAAGAAACGGAATGCCAAACCTACCACCAAATCAGAGGGCAGAGGCTTTAAAGCAGATCAACAACTTGCTTCAAATGAAAGCTATAGAAAAGGTACCACTTTCAGAGCAAGGCCAAGGATTTTACTCCAGACTATTCCTTGTACCAAGAAAAGAAAATCAATGGAGGCCTATTCTCGACCTGTCCGCACTGAATACTTACCTCATTGTGCCAAAATTCAAGATGCTGACCCTACAGCAACTTCTTCCCATGTTGGGCAAGGAGTCTTGGCTGGTGACTCTAGATCTCAAGGAGGCATACCTGCACGTCCCTATTCGACCAAACTGCAGAAGACACCTCTGATTTCTTGCAGGATCAGAGCATTATCAATTCTCAGCATTGCCCTTTGGCTTATCTACTGCCCAGAGTATTCACGAAATGCCTGGCATCAGTAATTGCACTCTGCAGACTTCAGGGGATTCAAATCTACCCTTATCTGGACGACTGCCTTATACAAGCGGACAACAAGGTAAATTTGATAAAAGACTTGGCCTATGCCATCCACCTACTACAGGCATTGGGATACACAGTCAACATCCAAAAATCAAGACTGGTTCCATCCCAAAGGATAACCTTTCTGGGTGCGGATCTAGACACGACCACCCAAATGGCCTTTCTCACAGAAGGAAAACAAAAACAACTTCCGGATTACTTCATGAATCTGACAAGACAAGCTCAGCTTACTGCAAGGAAAATCCTGCAGGCCCTGGGTTACATGGCATCCTGCATAATTCTGATACCACAGGCCAGGCTGCATATGAGAAAATTACAATGGTATCTAAGGAGTGTATGGTCTCAACACAGTCACAGTTTGGAAACTTTGATACCAATCATTCCTTGCCTTCAAAAGGAATTCCTGTGGTGGGCTCAGGCCTGCCAGTCCAACAGAGGGTTGCCTTTCAACAAACCAAAAACAAAACAAACCATCACCATGGACGCTTCAGACCGAGGATGGGGAGCACACATGGAGGGCAAATGTATCCAAGGCTTATGGTCTCAAGGACAGCTACACATGCACATAAACCAAAAGGAAATGCTGGCAGTGATGCATGCAATCGAGGCTTTCAAACCCTTCCTTCATCAAGGCCACCTGTTAATAAGGACAGACAACACCACGGTTATGTGGTACATAAACAAGCAGGGAGGCACACACTCCTACCCTCTATGCCGGCTGGCTATGAATCTATGGGAGCTATGCCTGAAACTCAATATCCAACTGCAGTCCCAGTTCGTGCCAGGAAAGGAAAATGCACTGGCAGACAGCTTAAGCAGAACTACCATGGGATGCACACAAATGGATGCTGCACCCAGACATCTTCCAACTCATAACAAAGGCATGGGGAACCCCGGAGATCTGTTCGCCGACCCCCTCAACCATCAACTGAGGACATTCTGCTCAAGGACATACCACCCACAAGCATGGAGGGTGGACTCTCTCTCTTTCAGCTGGAAAGCTCTAAAAGTATATGCCTTCCCACCTCTCCCTTTAATGTACAAGGTTCTACTGAAGATCAGGGAGGACCAGCCAAGAGTGATTCTGATAGCTCCAGACTGGCCAAGGCAACACTGGTATCCACTATTGAGGAGCATGTCACAGGCAAAACCATAGCCTCTCCCCTATGGCCTCTTCTTCTGACGCAGAACAATTTCAAGATCATGCATCCCAACTTAAAAACATTGCAGCTAACTGCCTGGAAAATCCCTTAAATCCAAAACAAAATGTTTTATCACAGAGAGTGAAGGGCATTATCATGGAAGTCACTGCCTTCCACAAGGAAGACATACTCAGCTAAATGGAAAAGATTTTTCATTTGGAACACATCAAAAGGCTTAGATGTGACAGTGGCAAGCACGACACATATTCTGGAATACTTAGCAGAACTGTTCCACAATGGCCTTTCCTATTCTTCCATTAAGATTCATGCCTCTGCAATTTCAGCAGAATACAATGTGGATCCACCTATCTTCTCACACCCTCTCCTCAAGCCATTTCTGAGAGGGATCAAAAATATCAAACCTCCAAGAAAACCCCCTTTACCTGCTTGGGATCTCAACTTTGTCTTGGAGAAACTAACACTTCCTCCCTTTGAACCAGCAGCAACAGCGGATCTTCAGTTTCTGTCTTGGAAAACTGCATTCCTTCTGGCAATAACTTCAGCAAGAAGAGTATCTGAGTTACAAGCATTAATGGCAGTACAGCCATTTCTTATCTTCCATCAGGACAGAGTTACACTAAGAACTAATCCTACTTTTATGCCAAAGGTGGTATCTAAGGGTATCCTTGAACCAAGCTATTCACTTGCCTACGTTCTTCCCATATCCACAGAATAGAGGGGGAAAACTTCTGCACACCCTGGATATACACAGACAACTACGCTACTACTTGGACAGAACTAAAAGTAGCAGAAAAACTGACCAACTATTTGTAGCACATGCTGCTGGGGTGCAAGGAAAAGCAATTTCCAAACAGACAATTTCAAAATGGATAGGAAATTGCATTCGATTTTGTTACTCCTTTCATGGAAAGTCAGTTCCTGCAAACATCAGGCCTCATTCCACAAGGGCCACGGCCACCACTACAGCCTTCCTACGAGGGGTGGCTACCAAGGACATTTTAGAAGCTGCTACTTGGAGCTCCGTGCATACATTTACCAAACATTACAATCTACCTTTATACTCCAAATCCAGAGCAGGCTTTGCTACTGCAGTCCTGCAGGGGATCTTAACTACACCATCTTTTTCTTAGTACCTCCTCCCCCAGATTGGCTATGGTATTCTACCCATATGTTATGACTGCAGATGCATCCTTGAAGGACATAGTACAGTTTTGTACCTACCATAAATGTAGATGTCCGATAGGTATGCATCTGCAGTCAGGTTTACCCTCCCTCCTACCCCTCTGTGGTATTCCTAGGGTGTTTACCCCTCTTTTAGCTAGCTGGGGGAATCTATTATGATGTATTTGTTTGTATATACATGTATGTGTATATATATATATATATATATATATATATATATATATATATATAATTTTGCAAATGTTTGGAATTCTATTGCATTTTTCCAAATTTAGCCTTCCTAGAGGGCACCTGGCATCTGGGGCAAGAAAAACTGAGGAAAATGGTGTCGGCTGATGCTTTTATACCCCAGACGCTCTGACGTCGGGGAAGATGCGACATCAGCCGGGGCCAGACCCAAACTTTGGAATCCGGCCGACCGAAGGGCTGCCTGAGGCAGGACAACCCATATGTTATGACTGCAGATGCATACCTATCGGACATCTACATTTATGGTAGGTACAAAACTGTACTTTTTTCTGCATCTGTGTGAATCTATTTGTGTTTTTAGTATTTCTTGTGGTTGAAACTCTGGTGTTTGTTGTAAATAGATATTTTGTATTTTCATGTTCTCATTTATTGTTAAATGTATTTATTCATTTTGGCTGGTCCTTCAGAGAATATTTTAATTTCTGAAAGTATTGTATATATTTGGTGACAACTCTGGCCACTCATGAAAGTCTTGCTCTTTGGTCAGCATTACCATTTGTATTAACATTAATTTCACTCAGTATAATTGGGTACCCTTGTAACAGCCGTAGAGTAGCTGGCTTTGGAGTGTCTTGGTGGCCGTAACTACCTTATAGTCTGGGCAGAGGGGCATAGCAAATAAATCTGTGCCTGTATTTCCCAGGTGTGTGTGTGCGGATCAGATTTCAAAAGTGTGTGTGTGGCATCTACTTGGAGCAAGGACACAGAGCACTGGTTTCACACAGAGAGAGTGAGCGAGAGAGGTGGAGGATTTGGTCCGAGACACTTGGCTGAGGACTCAGCTCTATAGCTGTGCCATTGGGGGGAGTCTTATTGAGGATGTGGAGATGGAGGGAAAGCTAGCCCTCTGGCTGTGTTCCCTGTGTGCTCTTAAGGGAAATTGTGCTTGATTCAGAAAGTTGCATCTGGAAATGATGGTTGAATTCATTATTGTTCCAAGTGAATGTCTCTCTCCAGTGTCAGTGGTGAGGATTCATGCTCCTTGATTACTGGCCCAGGGTGGGGATGCCACACCATCTGTCAACATATTTTTCAATAAGTTATCACAGGTAGTTCTAACTTGTAGAAAGCCTGTCTGTTCCAGATCAGTCCATGAAGGGAAGATATGAGCTTTTATTTTGCAATAGTGCAGTAAATAACTTACAATTGTGATAGTGTCAGCAGTGTCTTATATGACCCAGCTTGTGAAAAGTCCTTTTAGCCTAGTTTGATTATTATGACAGCTTGTTTTCATGTTTATTGGCATCTTTTTCAGTTGCTAATGCATAATTAGCTAGTTCAGTAAAGTACTTAATGAATTTGTCGTAAAATATTACACATTTCTAATGTTAAGCCATTTGTCCTGGACCCATCTTTGATTCCTTATTTTCACCTCATCTCTCAACTTTTTGCATCCCTTATGTTGTACCGAATTGATCCAAAAGCTTTAAAGGGAGATTGCTTAGGAAGTTTATTTCATTTGTCTTCTAGTCCAGCCCCTTGCCTGCATCATATAGTTCCTAAAATGAGAAAAACTTCATCTCCAGTTTTCTCACATAACCTCCCTGTCTTCTGATAGACATGCTTTCATACTGATGTCTGCACTTTAAGTTTTAGAGCTAAATGCTTTTTGGCATTTAAGTCTTATTTCGGAGTCTACTATTCTAACAGTTCTGTTGGCTTGGTCTACCTAGTAACTTGTTTTATCTGTATTGCCCCATAACTTCAACACTTAGTTTAGAACCCTCTTTATTATGAAGCTCTTCATGTGTCTTCAGTAACTCTGCATATAACCTGGTCAGTACTGAATCCTGTTTTCTTTTCCTGTTGTAAAATTCGTTAAAGATTTCTTATACCTGTTCCATATTTTTATCCTCTTAGCTTCCCTTGTGAGTTGAAAGCTCTTTGCTACTATGTAAAAACAAATCCAGCTTGCTTTTAGATTGTTTCTTTTAAAAATGCAGGTTAACACTCCAAATTTCTCATTTAGTATACTTTCAGGCTATTGCTTTTTAGTCACAAGAAACAGGATATGTAAACAAACTCTCGAAGCTTACATCCTCATTTCTGTCCAGCATTTTGCTGTTCTTGAGTATGATGCCTTTATGAGATACCTGTATAAGCATCCCTAGGAAGGCTTAATGCCGCATGCTCCTCTGTCATTATCATTAATGTAATTTATTTACTTATAAATCTCCCTAACTCAGATACCTTGTGAGCGCCTTACTGGTGGAAAAAAGTATTCCGCTGTCCTACTCGGAAAAACATTCCCTCCTATGATATAATCCTGTCTCATAGCATCAGTGGTTAAATGTTTTCCCTCCCTCTGCAAGACTGAGTTCATAGACTCCTACAAGCATTCAGTCAGCCCATTCATTCCATGGTCGTGGAAGATGGGAATTCTAGGGTGATGAGAGCCCTATGGCCCATTCCTTCTTTCCTGCCAAGGACATGAGCTCATCTGCTTGCATAGAGTGGGTTTGATGGTAAGGAGCAGGCCAGTTTGCTGGTCCTGCAGCAGAGCTTATTCTCTCCCTTAGTAGAGCACCCCTGAGGTGGCTGTTCTAATCTCCCCTATAATTGCCCTCTGAGAAGTGTGCCTTGACTTGCTGGATTACCCTCAGTTAACTATGCAACTTGCACATGGCAGTATAGAAATAGACTCTGGCTCAGTGGACAAGACACCTAGTGCATCTGATGAGTGTCACTTCAGTACTGATAATATTTTAGGAAAGCAATTTGTAAGATAGGAATTGGTGTCTCCATCTGCATGTGTGGATAGGCAGAGAAACTTCTTGGTATAGTGAGTTAAGGAAAATTTTAAAGGAACATTACAGGATGGACTGAATCTGCCCAGTCAGTCAAAGCAAAACTATTTAATTCACAAGGAATAACATTTTTCTGTATCGCTGAAAGTGTTGGAGATGCATGTGAAATATAATGGTTGGGAGAGATTTTGCAAAAAATAATGGGTTTGTAATTTTAGAATGTCCTTTTACATACCGGGAAAATAATTTTTGCCACGCTGAAACTCTTGTGTTTCTCAGCGTTTGACTGAAGGGGGTGAGAGATTTTGAAAATTAAATGGGGCTGCAATAGTTACTTGGAAGTATGAAGTAAAAGGACGCTCTAAATGGATGAAGGATACTCTAGGAGAATAGTGGTCTTCTCCTGGCTACAGCCAAGATGGCTGCATGTGTTCATCCAGAATCAGATCTGTTCTGTTATAGACAGATTTTACCCTACATAGAAGTGTACTCTACAAATGTAAACTACTATGTTGTAGTTTTTGAAAGTTAATAAAAATTGCAATTGAATGATGCTGATTTTCTGATGTTACTTTTTTAAAAGGTATTTTATGCATTTTAGTGTACAAGGCATGGCCATCACAAAGTTTGAAGATCTTAACAGAAGTTACTGAATTAGACTTTTTGATTGCAGCATCTGTTTGTAGCCTGTTTATCCAAACATTAAGGGCTGAAGCCAGACAGGAAGGTTATGTAATAACTGAATATGTAATATTTGTTTGCAGGCTTAAGCCTCTCTTTAAAAAAAAAAAAAAAAAAGGCATGCATGTGCATTATGGAAGTTAGGATTCTGTTTATATTATTACAAGAAATGTATTTGAGTGACAGTGAGCATATAAAACTAGAGAAGAATGGATATAAATTAGGGCTGATGATTAATAGTCTTTAACGTGTGCGATTAAAGTGGAAAAAGTGTCTGTGATTAAAAATTTTAATGTAACAGCTATGTGCTTTAATTCACGCGTTAAGTAAGCAGCACCAGGTCAGCTTCACTTGATCGCTTCCCCTGTTCCCAGTCTTCCTATTATGAGTGATTAAGTGGAAATTGGTTCAAATGGAAGGACAGTATCCATCAGTGGCAAGAGTATGTGGAATTTATGGGAAAATGATTACTTTTGAGTTGGTTCAAAATGGAATCAAAGGTAGAAAGAATGATTTTAAATAGAAAGTTTGTATTTAAACCAGGTTTACAAATATTGCAAGAAAGCGTTTAAATAACATTGTAGCAATTCGTCCCTGAAGTACCACCTGCGAACCTAATATGCATTTATTGCTCATGATGAGCCAGTATTGACTGCATTGTCAACTAAAGTTGAATTAGCATGCCACCAGACTGCATTAGTTGAACTTCAGGGAATGGAAAAACCAGTGGTTCAAGGGAAATGCAACAGCATTACTAATGCCATTGCAAGATGGATTGCTGAGAATACTTGACCGATTAACAGTGTCACTGATAAATCTGCAGGACATTGTTTGTGTCACCAGTGGAAATCTGTCATATACTTTGCCTTCCAAGTCCGTCATTAGTAATCACATTGATGCTTTGTACGAACAAGAGAGAGAGAAATTAAGTTAGGTTATGGCAGGAGCTGAATTTATAGCTTTAACGGGTGATTATTGGTTGGTTATGGCTAATGATAGCTAAACACAGTCCTGCAAACAGTGCTGAGTTGACAACGCATCAGGTGCAGCTGTATCAGTGCCAGGAGAAGTTAATTCAGGAACATCTGTTCAAATGAGCAAATGACTTCTAAACAACAAAGAATCTGTGCTGAAAACCCTAGTGTAGCCAGGCCACAAACACAGGCTCACTCTACCAATGGAGACAGAGTGGGAGAAACTGCACCTGGTACAAAAGGTTCTCGATCCTTGTCGCTATGCTACAGAATTACTTGGGGGAGAGCAGTATGTTTCCTGTTCATTGATACTTCCAACCCTCTGTCACCTTGAAGTCGAAATGGTAGTATCTGATGATGACCCTGCTAGCCTCATAGGTTTCAAAGAAACATTTTTTTATGGATCTAGAACAAAGCAAACAACCTCAACCTTTTGTGGTTAGAAATTGTGATTGCACTGGACCCACATTTCAAAAGTCTTAAATGCTTGCGAAAGGACAAAAGACACAAGGTTTGGTAAGAGCTAGAAGTTCTTGTGGATCATTCTGAATGACATGATGATCAATCAGAACAACCACCACTCAAAAAGAGAATGCAAATGCATGAACTTTCATCAGACTCTGAAGATGAGCCACTGATGCCTCTTTCCTCCTCTGAGAAAGCAGTTACTGAGTGATAGAGACTTGAAAAACAAATCGACAGTCACTCAGATCCATTGCAGTGGTGTAAGCTACACAAGAGCAATTACCCAGTCCTGGCTAAGTTAGCCAGAAAATATTTAGCACCCCCAGCCATTACTGTCCCTTGAGAACACTTGTTTTCGGTGTCTGGATAGGTTAGTTAAAAAAAGAAGGAAAAAAAAGAGCATGCCTTGAACCAACTAATGCAAATAAAGTGGTCTGCTTAAGCAATTGGCTTAAAAATTAAAGCAGCACCATGAATGTCGTGTTTTTTTTTTTTTTTGTCTTGTTTTTTATTCACTTAGTTTATATCAAACTGCTAGACTAATATGCTTAAAGGAAAAAATAATTAATATGCAGTTAATTTTGATTAAACATTTTTGACTGGTTAATTATGATTTAATTTTTTAACAGCAGCCGTAATATAAATTAGTTTTCATTATATCCAGTTGGTGGTCACAAGGGTGTTTATTACTGGTATGGAACATGTCTTTTGAGTTGCTTAAAATACAAAAAAAAAAAAAAAAAAAAAGATAGATAGATTTGTACCTGTAAAAGGGAAGGTAGAGGGGATGTTAAATCTGTATATCCCACAACAGACTGGTTAACAAAATATAGCTAGATGCCAGCTTCATAGCTTGGAAGCATAAAGCCTAGACTGTGCTGCAGGCCGAGTTCGAATAGTAGCTTGGGCACTTGGCTGGGAGAGAGTGACCGTTGCTTGTTTGCATATCCTGGGGAGAGTGAGGTGGTTCTGGTTCTCCACACACAATTAATAGCAGTAAATCCAGGAACCATTAATTGCCTGGTTGTAAACAACAGCTTCATGTGACCTTCATCAAGTAACAGTACACTTGCAGTGTCAGTGGCACAACAGATAGCACACTCACATTTGGTGCTGTGAGACCAGAAGACTGTTGGTTTTGATACTGCAGTGTGGCATTAGGGGTGAATCCACACTGTCATCCTTCAGATGAGATGTTAAACCATATTTCTGTATGATTGAGTTGGTGGTAGTTCAGGAGTATGTAGAAGCTCCCACAGCATCTGTTGAAAAGAGAAGGCAAAGTTCCTAAATACCCTGGTCAAATTTCTACTTGTCGTAGAACTGCCGTCTCTGGTCTGTCTTGAAAAAGAGGCCATTAGCCTAGTACAGTCAGCAAAATATAAATAAAAATGCATTAAATAAATTACTAAGTGTTGCAAATTACATGTTTTAAATGTAGCTTAAATGATCCTTAAATTAATTTACTCTGCAGTTAAAACTTCAAATAGAAAAATAAATAACATTCAAACTTGCAGGGATCTTCTAACCTTAAGATTCGTGTAAACTAATTTTAACATTAATTTCTTGAACTTGAACAGTCCATTCTCCACTGGGCATTTCACCTGTGCTCCACTTCATTTCATATGGCTTCTTCCATAGGGAAAGAGGAGTTTAAAGTTCTGATACAATATTCTCTTTTGTCTGACTTAAAGTATGTGTTATCAGATCCGATCTCTGCGCCACTTTCAAGCCTTTGGATCCAGGGCTATGCCTCTACTCCTACCCATAATCCCCACTTGCTCCTAAGTACTTTGGATCGCATTTGCCGCCTGTATGGTCAAGACATGATCTCCAAAGGCTCAGTGTTCATTTCAGTTAAGTGCTAATTTTTGTCTGGTCTTAAACCTTTTATCTTGGAGATCTTTTCTGGTTTCTATATTTAGCACCTCTTTCCCTTTTCCAAATCCTTTAAAAACCTCAGCTTTGGCCGGCTAACAACTTAGTTATATTCAACTGGACGTATAAGAGAATTTAAGTACCTTTATCTGCACTTTAAAAAAAAAAAAAAAAAAAAAGTACGGTATTTAATTTGATTTAAACTGTGTTGAAGGAATATTAACTGAACTGGCAGTTTTTCTGCTCTTCTGCTCTTTAGTAACTTGAACAGAAGCTAGTGTTTGCTGAATTTTGTTATTTGCTAGTAATTACAGGTGTGGGGGTAGCCACATTCTTTGATTTCCTGTCCTTGCCTAGTTTAGTGGTGCATTGTGAAGTATTTTCTGCTTAAAAACCTCAGCTTTGGCCGGCTAACAACTTGGTTATATTCAACTGGACGTTAAGAGAATTTAAGTACCTTTATCTGCACTTTAAAAAAAAAAAAAAATGGTATTTAATTTGATTTAAACTGTGTTGAAGGAATATTAACTGAACTGGCAGTTTTTCTGCTCTTCTGCTCTTTAGTAACTTGAACAGAAGCTAGTGTTTGCTGAATTTTGTTATTTGCTAGTAATTACAGGTGTGGGGGTAGCCACATTCTTTGATTTCCTGTCCTTGCCTAGTTAAGTGGTGCATTGTGAAGTATTTTCTGCTTAAAAACCTCAGCTTTGGCCGGCTAACAACTTGGTTATATTCAACTGGACGTATAAGAGAATTTAAGTACCTTTATCTGCACTTTAAAAAAAAAAAAAAAAAAAAATACGGTATTTAATTTGATTTAAACTGTGTTGAAGGAATTTTAACTGAACTGGCAGTTTTTCTGCTCTTCAGTTATTCCCACCCACCCTCTCTGGTTTTGTTTTGGTGTTAATCTTAGTGGCCTTGAAACTGCCCGCCCCTCAGCCTGCCTCTGGGCTCATCTCATTTGCTCACTCAACCGAGTGCAGTGAGATCATATTCTGATTTCAGGCACTCCTACTGTATACAAAGAGAGCATCTGGGAAACGGACAAAAAAAATTAAGCTCATTTCCTGCCTTTCCTGTTAAGTGGTATAGACTATTTGCAGGCTTCTGAGCCCCCAAGCCCTTCTGTGTTTGAGGGAAGCATTCTAGCTTGTTTTTTTTTTCTTATAACTAGCCAGTTTTCTAGTTTCAGCTCTCAAATCTGTTTCTTTGATCTCAGCACTTGTTCAGATAAAAAAAAAAAAAAATTCATCTGCTTTTACTGTACTTGTGTTTCTACCTACTTCATTTTACTTTTGCATCATCTTAAAAATACTCAATTGTATTTATTACTGCTTGGTGTAACTCATTCTAAGCCTTTTGGTTTAAACACTTGGGCTTCGGACCAGCTGTTTTGCACTGAGAGGGTTTGTGGTCTGCACTGTTGTGGCAGAACAGGTAGCTTACATCCTTCTAGGTTGGGAACTGCTGATTGAGGGCTCAGTGTCTGTTATTCTAAAAGTGTATTAATTCTGGTTTAAGCACTTGGGCTTTCAGGCCAGTTATTTTACATTGAGGGTTCGTGGTCTGCACTCTTGCGGGAGGAGAGGCTGGACTCTGCCCTTCTGACCTCGGAATTTCTGGTTAAAGGCTTATAGTGCATGCATATCTGAACTGCTTCTTACTGAAGTTGGTGTGCCTTGTTTGCTGTGGCATAGACTGGATTCGGGCCTGCTGGATCTAGCGTTGTTTGTGTAACTTGAGCACTAATCCAGACATTCTCTAAAGTATTCAACTGTATTTATTACTGCTTGGTTGTAACTTGATTAAAGTGTAGCTATCATTCTAAGTCTTTTGGATTAAGCACTTGGGCTTCAGACCAGTTGTTTTACATTAGGAAGGTTTGTGGCAAGCACTGTGGTGGCAGGACAGGTAGCTTTCATCCTTCTAAGTTGGGAACTGCTGATTGAGAGCCCAGTGTCCAAGTGTATTAGTTCTGGTTTAGGCACTTGGGCTTCAGGCCAGTTATTTTACATTAAGAAGGTTCGTGGTCTGCACTCTTGTGGGAGAAGAGGCTGGACTCTGCCCTTCTGAGCTGGGAATTTCTGGTTGGAGGTTTATAGTGCCTGAATATTTGAACTGTATCTTACTGAAATTGGTGCACCTTGTTTGCTCTAGCATAGACTAGATCCAGGCCTGCTGAATCTAGCTTTGTTTATATGCTTGTTGTTTGTTTGCTTGTTATTTCCCTGGAAGCTAATTCCACCTAATACGCGGCTTCTCAGTGCTTCTGTGGATCACTAGTGATATCTGCATTGCTTACTGTACTTATTTCCTTGTTTCACTTGAAAGAAAGTTACTGTTTGTCGTTTTTGCATTTAGTTACTTGTAACACATTGCACTCAAGTTACCTGGCACTTGCTCACTAAAGCAATTATATAAGTCAGCACTAAAAATTAAAAGCACTACACCCTCACTCCCCACTGGCCCTTGTTTTCAATTATTAAGGAATTCCCAATATTATTCTAGCATGTCCAAAGGTCAGTTGTCAATCTCCTCTCCGGTCCAGCTGGTGAATCTGGGAATCTTGAGGCAATGTTATAACTGCCTCATGTACCCAGACAACCCTCTCCTCCTCCCACATAACTCAAATACTTGCGAGAGATGCAGCTATTTAGCCAAACTGGAGGCTGAGCTCTCTCAACTCAGGACTGGCAAGACCAGACAGGAGGAGAAGGCAACTACAGACACCACAAAACCAGCCTCACATAATGCTACCACACCACTGAATCAAACATGAACACACAAAGACATACTCGGAGGCTCTGAGTAAAAATTTACCTAAACAGCAGAGGCCTCCAAAGCAGACACCCAAACAACTGCTACCTCAAGACACCCCACAAGCAACACATAAACCACAAAAGCAGTGTGCAAAGCAGTCACAGCCCTTAAGGCCAAATACAACACCAAACATACGTGTCATAGGTGACTCCATAGTCAGACACACTGGCGTCCCACTCACCAGGCTGAACAAGGAGAGGGTCACAGTAAGCTGCCTATCGGGTGCTAGAATCCGCCACATAACACAAGCACTCTGGTCACTCCACGGCAAGTACAAATATGACACAGTCATTGTCCATGCTGGTGTGAATGATCTGAGACGTACCTCCCTGGACTACATGAAAAGAGACATAGAGTAGCTCTCTGACTATGTAGCCCAGGCAGGTATGACACTGACCCTGAGCAGTATCCTTCCTTCACCTAGAATGATGCCACAATATAGAGACAAGATGATCAGCTTTAGCAATTGGCTTAATGTCTGGTGTCATTCAAAGGGGATCCAGTGTCTGTGTGCCTGGGATGACATGCTTGACAAGCCACGCTGCTTCGCAAGGGACGGCTTGCACCTGTCACCCCTGGGATTCCGGATATTGGCTAAGGCTGTTGCCACCCCCATAGTGCCTTTTTTAGGCAAGGCTCAAATTCTAAACCTACCACCCTAGAAAACAAAAATGGGAAGAAACTGAGGGTAATGCTGCTCAATGCCAGAAGTCTAAATCTCAAAATGCACGCACTCGAGGCCCTTCTCAGTATGGAGAACATCGATGTCTGTGCTGTAACTGAAACCTGGTTCAAGGCTCCTGAGAGCACCCGGCACTATTAGGTTTTACCTCATATCATGCGTTCCGCCCCAAAACCCGGACCACACCACAAAAGTAGGGGTGTATCCATATTCATAAAGGATACCCACACCTCCAGGTTGGTGGCAATGCACTAAGCTCGGAAACCATCCAGGTGCAACTAACCATAGGCAAAACTGCTCTACAAATTGTAGCATGCTACAGGCCACCCTCTCAAACTCAGGAACCCCACACAGCCTTCCTGAAGACACTGGAGGGTATAAATGTATCTCCAAACACCATCATATTGGGTGACTTCAACTACCCGAATATAGACTGGGAACATTACTCAAGCCCTAACTTTCTAGCCCAACGGTTCCTGGAGTTCATAAATTCAAATGCCATGGAACAACTAGTCACTGTTCCCACGAGAGGAGAAAATATACTAGATCTCATTATCACAAACATGGGGGCAAAATGCTTCACACCGGAAGTATATCCCTCATTGGTGAGATCTGATCATAAACTAATCTCACTGGAAATCCACATCCCGCCCCCACCCCAAACAAAAAAGACCACAGTGAAGAACTTCTCTAAAGCAAACTTCACACTACTCAAGACTAGTGTGGTATCCTTCAAGGCCCCTGAGACAGTGGAAACCACAACCCAAGCTGCGGAAGCCCTTACAAATGCCTTCTATGAACACCTCCAGGACTGCATGGATCAGGCAATCCCAAATAAAACCAAGACTCTTTCCACAAAGGGCAAACGTCCAGTCTGGTGGACCCCAGCCATTAACAAACTTTACAATAAGAGGAGAAAGCTGTTACATGATGGAACAAAATCCATAAAAGGGAAGTCACCCCTGATCATTATTAGTAAAAAAATACGAGCACTCATAAAATCAACTAAGGCCAATTTTGAGAGAAAAATTGCCATGGATTCAAAGGACAATCATAAGGCCTTTTTCAGCTATGTTAGGAACCTGGGTGGAAACTCCCAGATATGCTCAGAATTAGTCCAAAATGATACAAAAATCACTGAACCCACAGACATTGCCAACATACTGGCAGACAGGTTCAGTGCAAACTTCACCCCTCTCCCCTAAAGGAGAGATAACTATCCCAGCAGAGTGTAGCCTCCCAGACATCTCAAATGCGCAGGTGAAAGCTGCTCTCTAAAGCTACAAACACAGCATCAATGGGACCGGATGGTGTCCCCGGCTGTGTGCTACACCTAACTAAACGAGGAATTAAACCCGCACATAAGGCAGCTGTTTAATCTCAGCCTTACCACAGGATACGTGCCCAAGGAGTGGCGCACGGCAACTGTGGTCCCACTCCACAAAGGCGGTGCCTCTACGGACCCTGGTAATTACCGCCCCATAAGCTTAACAAGTCTAGTCTGCAAAGCTATGGAGAGGATCATAATGGAGCTCATAAACAAAGATATAGGGACTTGCAGACATTGGACCCGACCCAGTTTGGCTTCATTAAGGGCAGATCATGCCTTTGAACTTGGTCGACTTCTTGAAACAGTCATCAAGGCCATTGATGAGGGAAAGGCAGTCCATACAGCCTACCTTGACCTTGCAAAGGCTTTCGACACAATACCCCACTCGGGTATTGTAGAAAAACTTACCAGCTTAAATGTAAAACCCATATGTCACAAGATGGGTTGCAAACTGGCTTAAGGACAGAACCCACAGGGTTAGAGTTGCTGGCGCTATGACAGACTCCAAGCCGGACACAAGTGGTGTCCCACAAGGCTCGGTCCTTGGCCCCTATTGTTCGGCATCTACTTCTCAAAAGTACAGGCCAACATGGGAGGACTTTGGCTGACAAAGTTTGCAGATGACTGCAAACTGGGCGCCATAGTGGAAAGTGCATCGGACACGGATATCCTTCAGAAGGGACTCACGGAAACAGATAGCTGGTGCCAGAGCCATGGCCTGAAGTTAAACGCCAAAAAATGTATAGTCATACCCTTTGGGAAAAACAAGGCAACCCCAAGCTACCATATAGGTGGCAATCCACTAAGCACAGAAGAGGTTATCAGGGACCTGGGGACCCAGGTTGACAGTGGCCTTTCTTTGACACTCACGTTGCTAAAGTGGTTAGAAAGACCTTCTACATTGCCCACCTGATCATGAAGGGATTCGCATCCAGATCTAGTGAGGTCATTGTTCCCCTGTACTCTTCACTTATCAGACCAATGATTGAGTACAATGCCCCATTCGGGATGTATCTCACCCGACATCTGCAGCAATTGGAGAGACCCCAAAAGTTCCTCACCAAAAGGATAAAGGGACTCCAAAATCTGTCATATGCTGCCAGATTGAAGAAACTCCAGCTCTATTCAGTTGCATACCGTCTGCTCAGAGGTGACATGTGCCTGACATACAAGGCCATGTCCAACCCGAATTAATGGACATGCTCCACCTCAAAAAATCCAAATCCACCAAAACCACTAGAGCAAGCGACTTAAACCTTAGCACGGATATAAATAGGACGTGCTGGAGGGATAGATTTATCACTCAGAAACTCCCTATGCTGTGGAATAAAATCCCGATCCATGTGAGGCAGAGCACCTCGCTGGCTCTGTTCAAGAGAAATCTTGACCTGTGGATGGGAGATCGTAGGTTTATCCCGGGAATCATCTCTGTGTCACTGCTGGACAGAGGCACAACAAACTAATGGGCACAGTATTTTTTCGTATAAGGGGTGGCGTGAGCCACAAAAATTTGGGCTAGGCTTATAAATGCCTTAGGGCAGATAGCCTAGTATAAACCTATGAACCTATAATGCTGTTTTTTAAATAAAATATTTCTTGTGGAAATGTTTTTCTTCCAGCCTTTCTCCCCTACCTGTACAAAAAACTACTGTTTCGCTGTTATTTTAAACTGGCTTTTTGTACCTTTTGCGCAGTATGTTTCTGTAAGTTAATGTCACTAGTTCTTATGTCTGTTTAAAAAAAATAGTATTATTGCCCTGACATTGTGGTTGTGTGTTTTTTTGCTCTTTTTCTTCCAAGATGTTTGATGAGGCCCTCTAGCTTAGTGCTGTTTTCTATGGATCCAGCGAACCCTCACTTCCACTCCCCTATACTCTAGGAGCGATGCTCTTTCCCCAGACTACCTTCTGTGGTGTTATCTTACAGGTCCCGTTCTTCATCAACAGGTCTTTCGAAAACTGATGTTGAGAGGATGATGAGGAAATTTCTTTGAATGCAAATTCAGATGGGGACCCTCCTGGTGCTTCTGAGCCTGCTGCAGTCATCTCTCTCCCCAAGAGTGTAATTTCTATCCAGACAACATGGGAGCAGTCTGGTACGTCAATAAGCAGGGCGTGCTCATACCTATTATGTTGGCAAACCATGAGTGTGTGGCTGTGGGTAGTGTCGTCTTAATGCTTTCTAGCAGCAATACACTTCCCAGGGAGTTTGTATTTTCATGAACAAACTGAGCAGGTCTAACCTTCTGCCACACAAATTGTCCCTTAACCAGTCAGTGATTTTCAGCCACTGGGGCCAGTTGTGATGCAACATTTTTGCCCCCCCCCCCGAACACCAAGTACAGCGGCTACCCTGATCTCACCAAATGAACAGTCAGAGGGATGCTCTTATCCATAATTGCCTCAGCTGCAGGTGGGCGATGCTGCTGTGGTCATTTGTTGCATCTCAGACCACTCCTATTTTTTCCCTGGATGCCTCTGATGTAGCACCTACAGCCACCATTGACAGAGGGTTAGCTACATCCTCTGTGGCAAGTGGGGTCCAGTCATACCTCTCACCCTGGAAACATCAAAAATCTGGACAGGGCCGATGAAAAATAGGTACAAATCTGTAGGCTGATTAACACAAAATTTGCATACTTATGTAACCCCACCCACTCCAATGGAATTGTGGGATACCAACTTTCAAACACAAACTGAAGAACAGACAACCAAAATATGGCACCAGAGTCCCCCCTGCAGCCATTCCAATGTTTCATTACCTGGTTATTTTGCCCCATTTACCATAAACACCAATGTGTGCATACTGCTTTACGTCTGCAATGATTATTTAAATTTCATCTTTACATTCTATAGCACAATGTACAAACACCAATAGACATCTGCTAAACAAAGTGATACTATCTCACAATGAAAATAGACTTTGCATTAAAACTTCTCTGCTTTTTAAAATATTAGTACTATTAACTTAAGAAGCTGACAAAATATAAGAATGTAAATTAGCATGTTTCTAAAGTTAAGAAGTTTATAACCTTAATTACTTAAATGTTTGCTCTCCCTCTGCACACATCAGTTGCTTTGACAGGTGTCAGCTATGCTCTCTTCTGCCTCTAATAACATCTTCTGATTCCAAAAGCAGTTCTTGCTTCGCTCAGTGAATCAGCCAGATATTAAAATTCACAACATTGCATTCTTTCATTTCAGTCACATAACATCTTTTGACTTTTTGAGACCTGTTCTTTCCAAGGAAAACTAAATGCATTACAAATTTAAGATTCTTCAACTCCTCTTTTTCAAAATTTGCCCATTTTAAGACATAAATTTCTCTCCTCCTGTCTAAGTATAAAAGCTCCTTAAAGCCAGCAATTATAAATATCTTCAGCGCTACCTTGCCTAGAACATGAATAAACATATATCAGGCAGTATTTTTTTTTTTTTTGTAAATCCACTCACAGTGCAAAACAGCTAAAAATGTTGAATTCACATCTTCTAGTTTCCCTTTAGCTTCAGAAACTAATGGTTGTTGGTGCAGTTATTGCAAGTCACGTATTAACAAAATATGACTGAAAATGCAGTAACTCAGTGTGGTAAAGTTATATGTATACAGGGAGAGAGAGAGATCCATCTCAGAATGTCCGGTAAGGTTAACTAATGATGTGACGTTGTTAAATCTCACCGTTTATTCTCACTGATGGGTTCGGAGCCGATCCTCGGCTCCGACACGGCCGATAGCAAAGCTCAAGGTTTGCCAGTAGCTCGAGACCAAGCCCGTTATTCCACAATGCACTGTTGGAATTAACTCAGATCTAGTTTGCCACGGCAAGAGAGATCTCTGTGATCCAGCTAGCTCGGACCATTTGTAAGAAATAAACAGCAAGTTTTGATAAAAAAAAAAAAAAAAAAAAAAAAAAAAAAAACTTTCTTTTTATCTTAGAAATTTTCATATAGATAGTTGTGTGTTAGTGTTTAAAATTTTAATAATAGAATCTATAGTTTTTGATAATTAGTTCCCTGCTGGCTTAGTTGTTTTGTGTGGGCCTTTTAGCCCTATTTAGAGTTATTAATCTCTTTTCTAATAGTCAGGGTTTTTCTCTGTGGGCCTCTTTAGCCCTGTATTTGTAAAATATAGTTAATTGTTATAGATGGTGCCTGGGTTGGGCTTAGTTGCATTGTGGGTCTTTACAAGGAAAGTAAGGACTTTACTGTATTAGTTGTTTGCAGTATACTGGTTTGTTTTACCTTTACTATGTCGGTTGACAAGGAAAAGTCCCATCCTAAATCGGGATTCAAGAAATGCCCAGATTGTGGGCAGAAAATGTCGGTCACTGACAGACACATTCAAGGTGTCTACTGTCTGGGGGCTAAATACCTCCAAGGCACTTGCAGCATTTGCCATTCTTTTTCTTCAAGAGTCCTGTTGGAGAGAAATAGGAAGCTAATAGGGGATTACTGCAGCATTCCTTTTCTGAGGTGTTGAGTAGCCAAGAAGGTACCAGCATGTCTTCCAAATCCACAAAATCTTCAGACCCCAAAGTGGCAAAAAAGGCAAAAACTTCAGAGGGAGGGTCATCGGTTCCACAGACCTCGGAACCGAGTGTACCTTTGATTCGGAGCCAGCTCTCAGTATTGGAGCCAGTCTCTGAGGTTCCCTCTTCTCCTCTGCTCCAGTCAGCACCTTCGGTGCATTCATCTAAGTCCTCAGTCAGCCTTTCAGATTTGGGCATGGATTGGCTAGTGCAGAAGCTTTTACAGACACCAGGACTTGCCAAATTGTTGTTGGCCCCGACCAGCTCATTGGTGCTGAAGACAATGGAACCGGATATGTCTACTCCTCCTGTGAGCCGTACTGGACTCTCGGAGCCGAAGGAGACCGAACCGATGATTGTCGAACCCTTGGAGCCGATACCCGCACTGGTGTTATCTGCTCCATCTACTCGGATGTCCTCGGCGCCGACTGAGGACTCTAGGAAGCCGACGCTCTCCCATCGGGTCCGGGAAGGATGGTCGGACCGATTTGTCTGTGCTGACTCTTCCTCTCTGGGCTTTGGCTCCGATGAGCTCTGCTCCTACCTCGGGCTCGGAGATCATGGTTTCAGTGCGGGAGGTTTGGATGTTACTTTCGGGTCCATCTACTCCTTGTCGGAGCCATGGTGCCTTCGATGCTATGAGGAGAGTTTTGTCTCCAAAGATGTCAGCATCGGTTCGGCCTTCCCTCTCCTTTCAAGCTCCTGTGTCTGCTTCTTCATCTACTGGTCCCCCTAAGCGTAGAGACCTTGAGCCTCAAGTACCTCCACAGGGTGTCCCCTGCTGTTCTGAGACCTCCCCAGATCCCCCCACTGAGGAGGTGCCCAGGAATTGACTGTGCAAGAGGAGGCACTTAGACTCCC
This sequence comes from Protopterus annectens, assembly GCF_019279795.1. NCBI lineage: Eukaryota > Metazoa > Chordata > Ceratodontiformes > Protopteridae > Protopterus > Protopterus annectens. Next base: position 70,012,061 of record NC_056732.1, read on the forward strand.
CACAGGAGTCTTTGACATCTGACATAGACTTGGATGAGTCAGAAGGGTCCCCTCGAATCCCCCTCTGAGGGTATCTCCTTTGCAGAGATACTAGAGATCCTTAGTCAGAGGGGTGATTGGCAGTCCAAGACCCCTACTGAGGACGAGTCTGTTCTCTTGAAGGCTTTTGGGTCTCAACCTTCCACTTCTTGGGTGTCTCCGCCTTATGACAAGCTCATGGAACTGATCTCTCGTAATGCGTGGGAGTCACCAGAGGCCATGGAACCTGTTCCTCGCAAGCCAAATAAATTCATGTCTGCCCCAGTGGACAAGCCATTTTTGACAGAGGGAGTGCCTGTTGATGCCATGGTGGTAGCTGCAGCCACCAAAAAGGAAGTGTCTGAGACATCCACATCTATCCATCCTCCTAACAGAGATTCTTGGGTCATGGATAGATATGGGAAATGAATGTTTAGTTCAGCAACTTTTTCTCTGCGATCACTGAACTACTTAACCCATTTTACGAGACTGCAAAGAGATCTGAAAGAGCTAGGAGATGCTCTCCAGGGTACAGCAGCTGCAGGGGTGGCCGACAAAGTCAACGCCCAGCTCTCCACCCTAAACTCGGTGGTAAACTCATCCATGCATCTGATATCCTATGCAGCTGATGGTTCGAGTAGAGCCGCTAGTTCGGGCATTGCTCCTCGAAGACAAGCCTGGATGCATCTCTGTTCCCTTGCGGAACCTTTTAAGTCTTCTGTATCAACATCCCATTCGATGGCTCATCACTGTTTGGGCCTAAAGTAAAGGAAACCTTAACCAGGCGTGAGCAGGAAGGCAAGACCTTATCTGCCATTGGAGTCAATTTTTCTACCCCTACTCGGCCCTACCCCAAGGGCCCTGGGGGGGGTGTGGTTCCGAAAAGCACAGGGAGCCTTTCAGGACACATGTGGAGAAACCCCTTCTAGAGGCAGAGGAGGGGGTTATAATGGAAGATGCCGCCCCCGCGACAGAGGGGGTCTGCAGCAACAGGGTGACAAGGGTCAGTTCTCTGGTCAACCCTACCAGCACCCCTGAAAGGGGGGCCCGGCTGCTCAGCTCTGGAGGCAGTTGGGGGTCGCTTGTCTTTGTACCCAGAAGCCTGGCTAAACATAACATCAGATACATGGGTACAAAGCATCATTTCCAGAGGATATTTCATACCGTTCTCTACCCCTCCCATTCCTGTAAACAGAATCCCAGATGTTCCACCCAGTCTCAGGGAACAAGCAATTGTAGAGGTCCACAGATTGCTAGAAAAAAGTCATCCAACCAGTCCCAGCCGACGAAGTTGGATTCGGAACTTACTCAAGATTCTTTTTGGTACCAAAGAAAACGGGAGACTGGAGACCTATCTTGGACCTCGGCAGACTCAACCAGTTCGTAAAGAAAGAGAAGTTCCAAATGGTCACACTTCAGTCCATTCTTCCCTTCCTAGGGAAAGGTGATTGGATGTGCTCTGTAGATCTCAAGGACTTGTGCTATCACATAAAGATGAACAGAAGCTCCAGAGATCACCTGCTTTTCTGGCTGGGAACCAATCATTACCAGTTTCGCGCCTTTGCCCTTTGGTCTCACTACAGCCCCCAGAGTGTTCAAATGCATGGCAGTGGTCACGGCTCACCTGAGATATCTAGAATTCCAGGTGTTTCCATACCTAGATTGGCTCCTCACCGCTACCACCAGGCATCAATTGACTCAGGCAACACAATACTCTGACACTCTGCCATCAGTTAGGCATTACAATCAACTTTGAAAAGTCTGCCTTATCGCCATCGCAGCATACCGTTTTTATAGGAGCAGAGTTAGATACCTCAACTACCACTCTACGTCTTCCTGTCGAAAGAGTCTCACTTCTTCTCCAACACGTCAGCTCCCTGGTGTCAAAGAACAAAGGTACAGCAGCAGAGGTCTTGAAGGTACTAGGTTTGATGGCGGCAGCAATCCTGGCTAATACCGCTCGCAAGGATGCATATTCAAATTCTTCAATGGCTCCTCTTTGCTCATTGGTCTTACCAGAAACTGCCGATGCACCCACATGATTCTCATCACGGATTCTTGCAAGAGAGACCTTCGGTGGTGATTGACTTCTCTTCATGTCACAGTCTGAAGACCCTTTTGCCCACCCCACCCCCCACCCAGTACCCACTGTGACCACGGACGCTTCCCTGATAGGGTGGGGGGGCATTTTCAGGGAAAGACTGTCCAAGGCACATGGACAGATCAAGAATCACATCTGCACATCAATGTTCTAGAGTTGAGAGCGGTACTTCTGGCGTTGCAGTACTTTCAAGACTCTCTCCCTCTAGGAACTGGAACTATTGCAATTCAGACGGACAACATGTCAGTAGTCTGGTACTTGAACAAGCAAGGCGGAACAAAGTCTTACCCCCTTTGTCGAGAAGCCCTCAGGGTCTGGCAATGGGCTGTATTGTCCCAGCGTTTTCTGTTAGCAACGCACATCCCGGGGAAGTCGACGTGATAGCGGACAAGCTAAGCAGGGCGATATTGCTTCCTCACGAGTGGTGTCTCAAACAGGTTGCGGAGTTGATTTTCCGCAAATGGGGCCAGCCTTGCTGTGACCTTTTTGCCAGCCGCATCAATTCAAAATGCAGAAGCTACTTTGCTCTAATACCACCTCCTGGTCATCCCCCGAGAGATGCACTTTTACACTATTGGCCCCCAGGTCTCCTTTATGCATTCTCACCCTTTCCATTGATACCCAGATTTTTACAGAAAGCAAAATCGCTGTGAAGTACTGTTATCCTCGTAGCCCCCTTCTGGCCTCGACATATTTGGATGTTCATCGTGCATACAGCTGCAGTCATTACAGATGGGTTATCCTGCCGTCAGGCGGGTCCTCGGTCGGCCGAATTCCAAAGTCTAGGTCCGGCGTCGGTTGTTGTCGCTTCTTCCCTGACGTCAGTGCGGCAGGGGTATAAAAGAGGCAGCCAATGACATTTTCTTCAGTCTTTCTTGCCGCGCGGTGCCCGAAGCAGAAGCAGTTCGCAAGTGCCGGTCGGCCAGCTCCTGAGATTTACGAAAGTATTTCAGCCGAAGTCTTCTTTAAAGCCAAGTACCCTGTTGGGGAAACTTTTCTTGCCTCAGACCGATGTCAGACAAAGTTAATAATTGCATTTCTTGTGGGAAGCAAATACCACATATGGATTTCCACTCTTTCTGTATATCTTGCTTAGGGCCAGACCACGACGTCTCGGCCTGCCGTTTTTATGCTAGGTTCAACAAGCGCACTATTAAGCGCCGGGCGGAGTTCGCCCTTCTTTATTTTGGCAAAAAATGTAATTATATCATGTCTGATACACCGACACCAGTTTTAAGCAAAAGACGCAAAGACAGGGACCGACATCCGAGGTCTGCACCGAGTACTGAGACCACGCTTAGGCCGACTACCGGTTCTCCGGTTCTCAGCGAGGCGCCTACGCAGCCCCTGACTACCAATGAAACTATTTTACCGGTGACTTCAGTACCCGAGGTCGCAGGCTCCTCGGTCTCCATTCCCACTGCAGATACCGACGCCACTCTTGGCAGGGAAACTGAAAATTTAGTGAGGCCTGCCATTTCTGAAGGCGTCTTCAGACCTTCCACCTTCTCTATTAAATCCTTCACTAAATCTAAAGCTGCCATGAAAACTAAAAAACAGGGTCCTCAGACCTCCTCTCAAGGCCCCATGCCTAAAAAGCAGATGCTTAAAATGGCTGAAGGTTTGATAACTCTCATCAGGGGTTCTCAACCCCCCTCTGACAAAAGACCCAGATTGGAGGAAGACTACCCTTCCTCAGACCAGGCTTCTATTACCTCAGACCATTCTGAGGACCAGGATTATGCCTATTCCCCTTTTGAAGACTCTGATGCTGAGGAGTCTATTTCCTCGGTCTCCCCCCCTGAGGACTACTCTTTTGGTGAAACCCTGCATGCATTGAGGGAGCACTTCCACTGGGAAGGCCAAGATTACTCAGATTCTAAGAAAAGGCTCAGGGAATTTCTACTGCTTCCCCAGCATAGGCCCCTGGCTATTCCTCCTGTTTTAGATATTTTAGATGATGTGTACGCAGAAGCCAGTCTTAATCCAGATTCTTTACCTCCAGCCCCTGTTAAACCAGACAGGTATTACCGGGTTCCTGATTCTCACCAGTTCCTTAATAAAAGCCATACTGCTGACCCAGAAACAATTTCACAGGGTCCCAAGGGAATAAAGGCCTCTACTGCTAAAAACCCTTTACCTTCAGAGAGAGATTCCAGAGCATTAGAAAGGTGGGGGAAAAAGGTGTATACATCTGCCACTTTGACCATGAGGGCATTAAACTGTCAATTTCATATGTTAAAGTACCAACAGTTTTTGTTATCTCAGCTGAAAAGCAAAATGACACAAACAGAACAACCAGATTTGAAAGAGTTGCAGGACTTGTTGCATGGAGCAGAGCAAGAGGGTCAACATACCTTGCAGTGTGGTTTTGATGCTTTAGAGGCCTCATGTAGAGCTACTGTCACGGGGTCTGTTATACGTAGACATGCTTGGCTCAAAGAGCAAACCTTACCAGATCATGTCAAAGCAAAATTATTAGATGCACCACTTCAAAAAGATGTATTGTTTGGTGTTAAAGCTGTAGAGGTACTAAAGAAATTGGAGGAAAAAGCGAAATCTATGCAAACAGTGAAAGATTTCTTGCAGGTGCAACCTCCACGCTTCAGTAGAAACTGGCCTTCAAAAAATTGGTCCTTTCCAGCCACGGACAGACCTCAAAGGGGCAGATACAGACGCCCAAGGGGTAGAGGACAACCTGAAGGGTCTTACAGAGCTAGACAGTGGCAAGCACCAACCCCAAGAGGTGGAGAAGATAGATCACAGTCATTTAGAAAACAGACACAATGACTTCCCCCTATGCCTGCCAAACAAAGCTGTAATGGCAGCACCTTTGGGCGGAAAACTAGCATTATTTACAAAAAAAACTGGCACATTGTTACAAAAGACAAATGGATTCTGGACATTATAGACAGAGGCTGCAGGTTCCACTTTCACACCCTTCCAAAAATGAGAGGCTTGCCAAACCTGCCACAAAATCAAAGGGCAGAGGCACAAAGACAAATTTCCGCTCTCATTGATATGAAAGCCATTCAAGAGGTACCTGCAAAAGAACAAGATCAAGGTTTTTATTCCAAACTATTCCTGGTACAAGGAAGGACAAAGATTGGAGACCCATCTTAGACCTATCCATCCTAAACACATATCTACAGGTGCCAAAATTCAAGATGCTCACATTACAGCAGCTTCTTCCCATGCTGGGCAAGGAGTCCTGGCTGGTAACATTGGACTTCAAGGAGGCATACCTGCATGTCCCTATCAGACAAGATTGCAGAAGATACCTCAGATTTCTTGCAGGTTCAACCCATTACCAATTCTCTGCATTGCCCTTTGGCTTATCTACTGCGCCCAGAGTGTTTACGAAATGCCTGGCATCAGTAATTGCCTTCTGCAGACAACAAGGAATACAAATCTACCCATATATGGACGACTGCCTGATCCAAGCGGACAGCAAGGACAATTCTATTGCAGCATCTGGCGTTTGTAATAAAACTGTTAAACTACCTGGGATACACAGTAAACAAAAAGAAATCAAAACTAATACCTTCTCAACAGATAATTTTCCTGGGTGCCAGTTTAAATACAACCACCCAGATGGCCTACCTCATGCCAGACAAACAAGGGCAACTGTCTCAATACTTCAACAAAATGGCAACTTTCACCAGACTAACTGCAAGGAAAGTCCTGCAGGCTCTGGGATTAATGGCATCTTGCATCCTACTAATACCCTGTGCAAAACTGCATATGAGGAAACTACAGTGGTACCTAAAAAAATTATGGTCTCAACACAGCCACAGCTTGGAAACAATTATACCACTCATTCCATGCCTTCAAAAGGAATTTTTGTGGTGGGCTCAAGCATGCCAAAGAAACACAGGTCTCCCTTTCTGTTTACCTCAAGCAACTCAAATCATCACAACGGACGCCTCAGACTACACCTGGGGAGCCCACATGGCAGATCAGTGCATTCAGGGAAAATGGTCCCAAAAAGAGAAGCACCTACACATCAACCAAAAGGAGATGCTAGCCGTGCAAAATGCTCTTATGACCTTCAAAGACCTACTGCATCCAGGCCAGCTATTGATAAGGACAGACAGCACCACAGTCATGTGGTACATAAACAAGCAGGGGGGAACTCATTCATACCCCCTGTGCAGGCAAGCCATGACCCTATGGAACACAGCACTGGAATTACAAATTCAACTACAGGCACAATTCCTGCCAGGGAAGGAAAACACACTGGCAGACAACTCAAGCAGAAATATGACAGACCCACACGAATGGAAGTTGCATCCCCAAGTCTTCTCAAAGATAACTCAGGCATGGGGACAGCCAGACATAGATCTATTTGCTACCCACAGAAATTACCAGTTGGAAAAAGTTTGTTCAAAGACCTATCATCCACAGGCCTGGAAAGTGGACGCACTCTTTCAATTGGTCAGCATTGACAGTCTTTGCCTTCCCGCCTCTTCCTCTACTGACCAAAGTACTATTAAAAGCTAGAGCAGAGAGGCCACAAATGATTCTCATTGCTCCAGACTGGCCACGACAACACTGGTATCCTCTCCTAAAGAGCCTGACACACTCCCCACCATGGATCCTACCTCTAATCCCTCTTCTGTTGTCCCAGCACAACTACAAAACCCTTCACAGCCAGCTCGAAACCCTAAATCTAGCTGCATGGAGAATACCTTAATTTCCCAACAGACTCTCCTCTCCAAGGAGAGGTGCAGGATGTCATCTTGGAGGCCAGAAGACCCTCTACTAGAAAAGCCTACTCCGCCAAATGGAAACGATTTTGTTCCTGGAATCAAGAAAAGGGCCAGAATCCTTGGGTAATAAATATACCTCAAATTTTACAGTACCTAGCTGAGATGTTAAACAGTGGCCTTTCCTTCTCCTCCATCAAGATCCACGCTTCAGCCATTTCTGCACAATACAATACAGATCCTCCTTTATTCTCGCATACTCTATTAAGGCAGTTCCTCAGAGGGGCAAAAAATATAAAACCCCCACGGAAACCACCAGTCCCAGCTTGGGACCTCAACTTCGTATTGGAAAAACTGACCCTGCCTCCCTTTGAGCCGGCTTCTTCAACAGATCTACAATACTTGTCATGGAAAACAGCCTTCCTTCTGGCTATTACCTCAGCACGCAGGGTTTCGGAACTACAGGCCCTCATGGCTGGGCAACCATTCATCATTTTCCATCAGGACAGAGTTTCCGTACGAACCAACCCTACCTTCATGCCAAAGGTAGTATCCAGTGTAGCTTTGAACCATACTATTCATTTACCTACCTTTTATCCAAATCCACAGAACAAAGGGTAGAGACTGCTATATTCCTTGGACATTCACAGACAACTTCGTTATTACTTGGACAGAACAAAGCCATTCAGGAAATCTGAGCAGCTCTTTGTGTCCTATGCTACAGGTGCTCAAGGAAAGGCTATTTCCAAACAGACAATTTCAAAATGGATAGCCCACTGCATACACTTTTGTTATTCATTTCATGGAAAAATCTGTGCCTGTATACATCAGATCCCACTCCACCAGGGCTACAGCTACCTCTGCAGCTTTCCTCAGGGGGGTCCCTACCAAGGACATTTTGGAAGCAGCTACTTGGAGTTCAGTGCACACTTTCTCCAAGCACTACCACCTTCCACTATACTCAAAATCTAGAGCGGGCTTTGCCACAGCAGTCCTGCAGGGCATCCTCACCCCTCCTAGTTCCATTTAGTGCCTACCACTCTTACTTAGCTTTGGGATTCTACCCATCTGTAATGACTGCAGCTGTATGCACAATGAACATAGTACAGTTTTGTACCTACCATAAATGTAGATGTTCGAGTGCTCGTACAGCTTCAGTCCAGGTTACCCTCCCTCCATCCCCTCTTAGGACAGGCCTTATGACAAACACCTTTATCATACAACCTATTTGGGGTATTCTTTTATGGTGTATTTGCTTGCAACTACTGTTTTTGATTTATCTACATTGCATGTTTGCATAATATTATGTTTTGCCTTCCTTCTGGGGGCACCTGACATCTGGGGCAAGAAAAACTGAAGAAAATGGCGTTGGCTGCCTCTTTTATACCCCTGCCGCACTGACGTCAGGGAAGAAGCGACGACACCCGACGCCGGACCTAGACTTTGGAATTCAGCCCACCGAGGACCCGCCTGACGGTAGGATAACCCATCTGTAATGACTGCAGCTGTATGAGCACTCGAACGTCTACATTTATGGTAGGTACAAAACTGTACTTTCCCGTTTCTCCACCGTCATCTGTTGGAAGATCCATGGATCCTGGACCCAGTTCCGGACCTTCTGACGCACCCGTCAGGAGACCTCCATCCTTCACTGCAGTCCCTGAAACTGACTGCTTGGCTAATCCATTTCCCCTAATTGCCAGGCTTGATTAAATTTCAGAAGATACAAGACAAAAATTCTCTTGTCTTCTCATAAGCCATCTACCAGGAAATTATATGGCAGTAAGTGGAAAAGGTTCTCAATTTGGGCCAACATGGAAAAAAATTGACCCTTTCCGAGCCCCGCTATCGTCCAATTTAGAATTCTTGACAAAGATTTTTAAGGAAGGGGGGCAGCAGCTGCTACAGTTTGAGTCCAGTTAGTTGCCATCTCAAATTTTCACCTTGGGTTTGGTGGCTAAAATGTTATGGGCCATAAATTATCTAAGGCTTTTCTTAAAGGTGTTCTTCACATGAGACCACCTATCAGGATTCCCTATTCTCCCTTGAATTTAAACTTTATGCTGTCTCAAATTATTCTTTCCCCTTTTGAACCAGCATCATCTTGTGATCTCAGATATTTATCCTGGAAAACTATTTTTCTAGTGGCCATTACTTCTGCCCGCAGAGTGTCAGAACTTCAAGCATTATCTATCAGACCACCTTACATGATTTTCCATGCTGATAGTGCATCTCTCAGAACAAACCCCTCATTTTTACCGAACGTCTGTTCGGAATCAAATATCAATCAGGTCATTGAGCTGCCAGTCTTTTTTCCCCAATCACTCTAACAAATTGGAATACATGCTGCACAAACTTGGTGTACACAGCTCAGATTTTATTTTGACAGAACTAAGGATATTAGAAAATCAGATCAACTTTTTGTATCCTTCTCAGAAGCCAGAAAAGGCAATCCAGTGGCTAAAACAACCTTATCTAAATGGTTATCAGATTGTATATCCTTTGTTTATGAGAATGCGAGCATGCCATTGACACACAAACCTAAGGCTCATTCTACCAGAGCCGTTTCTACGTCTTCTGCTTTTCAAGCTAAATTGTCCCTTGACAATATTTGCGCTGCAGCCTCTTGGTCTGAGCCTCATACCTTTATCACGCATTGCAAAGTAGATAAGGCTTCCAGGGACAGGTCTTCCATGTCCTTCAAGGATGCATCTGCAGTCATAACATATGGGTTGTCCTGCCTCAGGCAGCCCTTCGGTCGGCCGGATTCCTAAGTCTGGGTCTGGCCTCGGCTGATGTCGCACTTTCCCCGACGTCAGAGCTTCTGGGGTATAAAGGCATCAGCCGACGCCATTTTCCTCCGTCTTTCTTGCCGCGCGGTGCCCGAAGCAGAAGCTGTTGGCAAGTGCCGGTCGGTCAGATCCAGAGATTTCAGCTACCGAAGACTTCGAAAAGCTAAGTACCCCGTTGGGGACTCTTTCTTGCCTCAGCCGATGTCAGACAAAGTAAATAATTGTTTAACTTGTGGGAAACAAATACCTCATAAGGATTTCCATTCTTACTGCCTTCCTTGCTTAGGCCCAGACCACGACGTATCAGCTTGTTTAGCCTGTGCCTCCTTCAACCGACGGACTCTTAGACGTCGGTCGGAGTTTGCAGTAGAATTTTTTGGATCCGCTTTTGCATATAAAATGCCGTCGGAGACTCCGACTACGCATTTGGCAAAAAAACGCAGGGAAAAGGACCGACACTCGCGGCCCGCGGTTTCGGCTGAAACCATGGCTAGGCCTACCGCGAGTGTCTCTGTTTCGGCTGAAACCGAGCCCTCTGTTCTTACTACGACAGAAACCTTACCTCCGACAACTGAGGCCAGAGAGGCCCTGGCTGAGTCGGCTTCAGAAATCCCTACCAAAGCTAGCGCTCAAGATTTGTCCGACACCATTCTATTGGACATTTCTACATCTGCACGTGGAGCATCTAGGCCCCCAGCTTCTATGTCTATTAAGGCCTTCCCCAGGGCTAAAGCTGCCAAACTTTCAAAAGCTTTACCTGCCAAATCTACTTCTCAGAGGCCTTCCTCAAGTTCTCAGATTCTCAGTCTTGCTGAGGACCTTATATCCTTGATTAGGGGTTCCCAACCTCACCCAGACAGGGCTTCCCAACCTCCACCAGACAAAAGGCCTAGGACTGAACCCTCTGAACCTCTCTCCTCTGATTACTCCACGGATGGATCTGATTTGTCAGACCATCAGGAAGGGGCCTATTCTCCTTATGAGGATTCAGATGCTGAAGATTCTATTCCTTCGGCCTCCCCTCCTGAAGAATTTTCCTTTGGGGAGACCTTGCACTCTATGAGGGAACACTTTCAATGGCAGGTTCAGGATTTTTCTGATTTTAGAAAAAGACTAAGGACTTTTTTACATTTGCCCCAGCATAGGCCCTTAGCCATACCACCAGTGCTAACTGTAATTGATGATGTGTATAATGATGTTAGTTCTGCACCTGATTCTCTTCCCCCGGCCCCTGCCAAACCTGACAGATATTACAGGGTCCTGGATTCTCACTTCCACCTGTATAAAGCCCATGCTACAGACCCAGAAACTATTTCACAGGGCCCAAAAGGTGTTGCAGCTGCCACTGCCAAAAATCCCCTACCCTCTGAAAGAGAGTCTAGAGCATTAGAGAGATGGGGTAAAAAGGTTTATACATCTGCTACTCTTTCTGCCAGGGCATTAAACTGTCAATTCCATATGATACAGTACCAAGAATATTTGTTAGATCAGCTGAATAAGAAGCTTTCTTCTCCTGAACCTTTAGACCGTAAATCCCTTCAGGATTTGGTACACAGCTCTCAGCAGGTCAGTAATCATTTCTTAAAATGTAGCTATGATGCACTGGAGGCTTCATTTAGATCAGCTATGACTGGGGCAGTAATTCGTAGGCATGCCTGGCTAAAAGAGCAATCCCTGCCAGACCATGTCAAGGCTAAGCTCCTGGATGCTCCAATGGAGAAACAAAGTTTATTTGGCTCCCCTGCACAGGAGATTCTAAAGAAAGTGGAAGAAAAAGCAAAATCTGTGCAAACATAAAGGAATTTCTACAGGTCCAACCTCCGAGGTTCAGCAGGAACTGGCCTTCTAAGAATTGGTCCTTTCCAGACACCTCCAGAGCACAGAGGGGCAGGAATAGATGCCCTCGAGGCAGAGGTCAATCAAAGGGTGCCTATAGGGGCAGTCAGTGGCAGCCTGCCAACCAGAGTAGTAGTGCCACAGCTGCAACTACAACCACTACCACAGGACAGACGCAATGACTTGACTCTAACTCCGCCTACCAGGGAACAACTGGAAGCTCCCTTGGGCGGAAAGCTGGCTTTATTCTCAAAAAACTGGCATTGCATTACAAAGGACACATGGACATTGCAAACAATAGACAAAGGATACAGGTTTCACTTCCACACTTTAACAAAAAGGAGTGGAATGCCAAACCTACCACCAAACCAGAAGCCAGAGGCTTTAAGACAAATCAAAAATTTACTTCAGATGAAAGCGATAGAACGGGTACCATCTATGGAACAAGGCCAAGGATTTTACTCCAGACTATTCCTTGTACCAAGAAAAGAAAACCAATGGAGGCCTATTCTCGACTTGTCCGCACTGAACACATATCTCATTGTGCCAAAATTCAAAATGCTGACCCTACAGCAACTTCTTCCCATGTTGGGCAAGGAGTCTTGGCTGGTGACTCTAGATCTCAAGGAGGCATACCTGCACGTCCCTATCCGACCAGATTGCAGAAAACACCTCAGATTTCTTGCAGGATCAGAGCATTATCAATTCTCAGCATTACCCTTTGGCTTATCTACTGCGCCCAGAGTATTCACGAAATGCCTGGCATCAGTAATTGCACATTGCAGACTTCAGGGAATTCAAATCTACCCATACCTGGACGACTGCCTAATACAAGCGGACAACAAGACAAAATTGATGAAGGATTTGGCCTATGTCATACACCTGCTACAGGCCTTGGGATACATAGTCAACATCCAAAAGTCAAGACTAGTGCCATCCCAAAGTATAACCTTTTTGGGTGCGGATCTGGACACAATAACTCAGATGGCTTTTCTCACAGAAGAAAAACAAAAACAACTTCCAGATTACTTCATGACTTTGACAAGACAAACTCAGCTTACTGCAAGGAAAGTCCTGCAGGCCCTGGGTTTCATGGCATCCTGCATAATCTTGATCCCACATGCCAGGCTGCATATGAGGAAATTACAATGGTACCTAAGGAATGTATGGTCTCAACACAGACACAGTCTAGAAACCATGATACCAATCATTCCATGCCTTCAAAAGGAATTCCTGTGGTGGGCTCAGGCCTGCCAGTCCAACAGAGGGTTGCCTTTCAACAAACCAAAACCAAGACCATCACCACGGACGCCTCAGACCTAGGATGGGGAGCACACATGGAGGACAAATGTATCCAAGGTCGATGGCTTCAAGGACAGCTAAACTTGCACATAAACCAAAAGGAGATGCTGGCAGTGAAGCATGCAATCGAGGCATTCAAACCATTCCTCCAGCAAGGGCATCTGCTGATAAGGACAGACAACACCACAGTCATGTGGTACATAAGCAAACAAGGAGGCACGCATTCCTACCCTCTATGCCGGATGGCAATGGATCTGTGGAACCTAGGCCTGAATCTCAATATCCAGCTGCAGGCCATATTTGTACCAGGAAAAGAGAATTCACTAGCAGACAGCTTAAGCAGAACTACCACGGATGCTCACGAATGGATGCTGCATCCAGACATCTTCAAACTCATAACAAAGAAATGGGGATTGCCAGAGATAGATCTGTTTGCCTCCCCTCTCAACCACCAACTGAAGAAATTCTGCTCAAGGACATACCACCCACAAGCCTGGAGGGTGGACTCTCTCTTTCAGCTGGAATGCCCTAATAGTGTATGCATTCCCACCTCTCCCATTGATGTACAAGGTTCTACTGAAGATGAGGGAGGAACAGCCAAAGGTGATACTAATAGCTCCGGACTGGCCAAGACAACACTGGTATCCGCTTCTGAGAAGCATGTCTCAGGCGAACTCATGGCCTCTACCCCTATGGCCTCTTCTTCTAACGCAGAACAATTTCAAGACCCTGCATCCAAACTTGAAAACACTGCAACTAACTGCCTGGAAAATTGCTTAAAACCAAACCAAGCTGTCTGTCTTATCTCAGAGGGTCAGGGACATTATCCTGGAGGCTCGCAGACCCTCCACAAGGAAGACATACTCAGCTAAATGGAAGAGATTCCTCATTTGGAGCACATCAAAGGGCACAGATGTCACAGTGGCAAACCTAGCACACATCCTAGAATACTTAGCAGAATTGTTCCACAATGGCCTGTCTTACTCTACCATTAAGATTCATGCTTCAGCAATTTCAGCAGAATACAATATGGATCCTTCTATCTTCTCTCACCCTCTACTCAGACAATATTTGAGAGGGATCAAAAATGTTAAACCTCCAAGGAGACCCCCTTTACCTGCATGGGATCTCAATTTTGTGCTGGAAAAATTGACACTACCTCCTTTTGAGCCAGCAGCATCAGCAGACTTACAGTTTTTATCTTGGAAAACTGCTTTCCTTCTGGCAATCACTTCAGCAAGAAGAGTATCCGAGTTACAGGCATTAATGGCAGTGCAGCCTTTCCTTATTTTTCACCAGGATAGAGTGTCTCTGAGAACCAACCCTACTTTCATGCCAAAGGTGGTATCCAGGGTATCCTTGAACCAAGCTATTCATTTGCCTACGTTCTTCCCTAACCCACAGAACAAAGGAGAAAAACTCTTGCACACCTTGGATATACACAGACAACTACGCTACTATCTGGACAGAACTAAAACCAGCAGAAAAACTGACCAACTTTTTGTAGCCTATGCAACTGGGGTGCAAGGAAAAGCAATTAACAATCAGGCAATTTCAAAATGGATAGGAAATTGCATTTGCTTTTGCTACTCTTTTCATGGAAAGACAGCTCCTGAAAATATCAGGCCTCATTCCACAAGGGCCACAGCCACCACTACAGCTTTCCTACGGGTGGCTACCAAGGACATTTTAGAAGCTGCTACTTGGAGCTCCGTGCATACATTTGCCAAGCATTATAATCTACCTTTATACTCCAGATCCCGAGCAGGCTTTGCAACTGCAGTTTTACAGGGGATCTTAACTGCACCATCCTTATCTTAGTACCTCCTCCCCCAGTTTGGCTATGATATTCTACCCATATGTTATGACTGCAGATGCATCCTTGAAGGACATAGTACAGTTTTGTACCTACCATAAATGTAGATGTCCGATAGGTATGCATCTGCAGTCAGGATTACCCACCCTCCTTGCCCTCTGTGGTATTCCTAGGGTGCTTACCACTCTTACAGCTAGCTGGGGGAATCTATTATGGTGTATTTGTTTGTTTGTATATATGTATATATATATATATATATATATATATATATATATATATATATATATATATATATATATATATATATATATATATATATATATATATTTTTTTTTTTTTTTTTTTTGCTACTGTTTGGAACATTCTACATTTATCCAAATTTATCCTTCCTAGAGGGCACCTGGCATCTGGGGCAAGAAACACTGAGGAAAATGGCGTCGGCTGATGCCTTTATACCCCAGAAGCTCTGACGTCGGGGAAAGTGTGACATCAGCCGAGGCCAGACCCAGACTTTGGAATCCGGCCGACCAAAGGGCTGCCTGAGGCAGGACAACCCATATGTTATGACTGCAGATGCATACCTATCGGATATCTACATTTATGGTAGGTACAAAACTGTACTTTTGGTTCCATGGTACTGAAGACCATACCTCCATGAGCCCCCCAAGATTGAGGGTGCTATGGACGCTACCCATCAGTGAGAATAAACGGCGAGATTTAACAACTTCACATAAAGAAGTTATGTACTTACCATAACGTTCCATGTGAGTTGTTTATCTCGCCTTTATTCTCACGTCCCTCCCTCCTTCCCCCTCCTGACTGACTGTTGACTTAGAGGCTAGTACCATCCTGATTATTCAATATTTCTTCTTCCCCTTCGGGAAGTGTTTCTTGGTAGAAGTAAATAAAAGGGTATATATATTTATATACTGTTACTCGCAGCAAACAAGATATGAAGTAATTCCAGCAGTGCATTGTGGGATAAGGGGTTTGGTCTCGAGCTACTGGCAAACCTTGAGCTTTGCTATCGGCCGTGTCAAATCATCAGTGAGAATAAAGGGCGAGATAAACAACTCACATGGAACGTTATGGTAAGCACATAACTTCTTTTTATATTTCAGGACACATCTGTGTGATAAGAGAACTGGGTATCTGTGAGTGTAATAAACTTTCATTTAGATGTAATGTCATACAAGTTAGAAACACAGCCCTGTAACAGATAGGGCTGTTGCTACAAACTAGGATGGCAAGAAATTCTGCAATTGTCACCAACTTCTGCACTACTTTGGTTAGATCCCCTGCTTGAGTATATCTCCAGCTCTTGTCTTTTTGTCAAATCAGACTTAACACTGCTTGAGCAAGTTGAGAGGGATTTACAAAATCAAGAAAAAACAGTTTGTCTGATGCAAACATAAGCTGAGCTAGAAAAAACACACATAGCCTTTAGGCTACTAGATCCAAAATGTCATCAGTACAGTGACCCACTTGTTAAAAGTAATCTGTAATACGCTGCAGGTCAAATCAACTGCCAGATATTTCACCCTACCGGATATTTAACAATTGCATTCTTAAACCTTCGTGTAGCATCAACTGCAAAGTCAGTAATTGCATTTTACTAACACTAAGGCTGGAATTCAGAAAGATGGCAAGTGTTGTTGTGGCCAGCCCATTGCTATTTACCTTGGTTTTGCAATGAGGCTCAAAGCTCAATATGAATAAGTATATTGTTGAAGCAGGGCAAGGACTATAACTCATTAACTATCCTACACACACACACACACACACACACACACACACACACACACACACACACACACACACACACACACACACTGCATAAACCATTCACTTACAGAGCCTTCTGCAAATAAATCCAGGCAGCAGGCGCAAAAATAAATCCTTTCTGTTCCACTTTCAGAGAAAAGATGCATCCTTTTCAGTCACCGTTTCACTTGCAGAGTGGAGCCGTTTAAATCCAGAAGTGATAATACAGGCAGTAGCGCCAACGAGCCTTCTAAATACATCCTTTCCGATGTCCTTCAAGGATGCATCTGCAGTCCTAACATATGGGTTGTCCTGCCTCAGGCAGCCCTTCGGTCGGCCGGATTCCAAAGTCTGGGTGTGGCCTCTGCTGATGTCGCACTTCACCCGACGTCATAGCTGCTGGGGTATAAAGGCATCAGCCGACGCCATTTTCCTCAGTCTTTCTTGCTGCGCGGCGCCCGAAGCAGAAGCTGTTCGCAAGTGCCGGTCGGTCAGATCCAGAGATTTCTACTACCGAAGACTTCTAAAAAAGCTAAGTACCCCGTTGGGGACTCTTTCTTGCCTCAGCCGATGTCAGGCAAAGTAAATAATTGTTTAACTTGTGGGAAACAAATACCTCATAAGGATTTCCACTCTTACTGCCTTCCTTGCTTAGGCCCAGACCACGACGTATCAGCTTGTCTAGCCTCTGCTTCCTTCAACCGACGGACGCTTAGACGTCGGTCGGAGTTTGCAGAGGAGTTTTTTGGTCCCACTTTTGCATATAAAATGCCGTCGGAGACTCCGACTACACAATTAGCTAAAAAGCGCAAGGAAAAGTACCGACACTCGCAGTCCGTGGTTTCGGCTGAAACCACGGTTAGGCCAACCGCGAGTGTCTCTGTTTCGGCTTAAACCGAGTCCTCTGTTCTTCCTTCGGCCGAAAGCATGCCTCCGATAACCGAGGCCTCACAGAGCATGGCTGAATCTGCTACTGAAATTACTGCTACAGAAGCAGGCACCCAGGATTTGTCAGACACTATTCCTTTAGACATTTCTACCCCTGCACGTAGGGCTGCTAGACCCCCTGCTTCTATGTCTATCAAGGCCTTTTCCAGGGCTAAAGCAGCTAAATCTTCTAAGGCCTTACCTACAAAAGCTCCCTCACACAGGCCTACCTCTAGTTCCCAGATACTCAGCCTGGCTGAGGATCTTATTTCTTTGATCAGGGGATCCCAACCTCACCCAGACAGGGCCTCTCAACCTCCTCCAGATAATGGCCTAGGACTGAACCCCCTGAACCTGTCTCTACAGACTATTCCTCGGATGACTCAGATATTTCAGACCATCAGGAAGGCCCATATTCTCCTTATGAGGATTCTGATGCAGAAGACTCCATTCCTTCTGCTTCTCCTCCTGAAGAATTTTCTTTTGGGGAAACCCTACACTCTATGAGGGAACACTTCCAATGGCAGGGCCAGGATTTTTCAGATTCAAGGAAAAGGCTAAGGACTTTTTTACACTTACCACAGCATATGCCTTTAGCCATTCCTCCAGTACTATCAGTTGTTGATGATGCATATAATGATGCCAGTACTGCCCCTGATTCTCTTCCTCCGGCCCCTGCCAAGCCTGACAGATATTACAGGGTCCCGGACACACACTACCACTTGTATAAGGCTCATGTTGCAGACCCAGAAACCATTTCACAGGGCCCTAAAGGTGTGGCAGCTGCCTCTGCCAAAAACCCTCTTCCCTCTGAAAGGGAATCTAGAGCATTAGAGAGATGGGGTAAAAAGGTTTATACATCTGCTACTCTTTCGGCCAGGGCCTTAAACTGTCAAGTTCACATGATTCAGTACCAGGAGTTTTTGTTAGACCAGCTAAATAAAAAACTGTCCTCTTCTGAACCTATAGACCGCAAGTCCCTTCAGGATTTGGTACATAACTCTCAGCAGGTCAGTAATCATTTCTTAAAATGTGGCTATGATGCACTGGAGGCTTCCTTTAGATCAGCTATGACTGGAGCAGTGATTCGAAGGCATGCCTGGTTAAAAGAGCAATCCTTACCAGACCATGTTAAGTCAAAACTCCTAGATGCTCCTATGGAGAAACAAAGTTTGTTTGGCTCCCCTGCACAGGAGGTTCTAAAGAAAGTGGAAGAAAAAGCAAAATCTGTCCAAACAGTCAAGGATTTCTTACAGGTCCAACCTCCGAGGTTTAGCAGAAATTGGCCTTCGACGAATTGGTCCTTTCCAGACACCTCCAGAGCACAGAGAGGCAGAAATAGACACCCAAGAGGCAGAGGTCAATCTAGGGGTGCCTACAGGGGACGTCCGTGGCAACCTGCCAACCTTAGAAGTGCTGCCACAGCTACAACTACAACCACTTCCACAGGACAGACACAATGACTTGGCTCTGGTTCCGCCTACCAGGGAACAACTGGAAGCACCCTTGGGCGGAAAGCTAGCCTTATTTTCCGACAACTGGCATTGCATTACAGGAGACAAATGGACTTTACAAACAATAGACAAGGGCTACAGGTTTCACTTCCACACTCTACCAAAAAAGAGAGGAATGCCAAACCTTCCACCAAGCCAAAAAACAGAGGCTCAAAAACAAATCAACAACTTACTAAGGATGAGAGCTATAGAAAAGGTACCACCTATGGAACAAGGCCAAGGACTTTACTCCAGACTATTCCTTGTACCAAGAAAAGAAAATCTATGGAGACCTATTCTCGACTTGTCCGCACTGAACACATACCTCATTGTTCCAAAATTCAAAATGCTGACCCTCCAGCAACTTCTTCCCATGCTGGGCAAGGAGTCTTGGCTGGTGACTCTAGATCTCAAGGAGGCATACCTGCACGTCCCTATACGACCAGATTGCAGAAGACACCTCAGATTTCTTGCAGGATCAGAGCATTATCAATTCTCAGCATTGCCCTTTGGCTTATCTACTGCGCCCAGAGTATTCACGAAATGCCTGGCATCAGTAATTGCTCATTGCAGGCTTCAGGGAATTCAAATTTACCCATACCTGGACGACTGCCTAATACAAGCGGACAACAAGACAAAATTAACAAAAGATTTGGCAAATGTCATACAACTGTTGCAAGCCTTGGGATACACAGTCAACATTCAAAAGTCAAGGCTAGTACCATCCCAAAGGATAACATTTTTGGGTGCAGAACTGGATACAACAACTCAGATGGCTTTTCTCACAGAAGAAAAACAAAAACAACTACCAGTCTATTTCATGACATTAACAACACAAGCTCAGCTTACTGCAAGGAAAGTCCTGCAAGCCCTGAGTTACATGGCATCC
This sequence comes from Protopterus annectens, assembly GCF_019279795.1. NCBI lineage: Eukaryota > Metazoa > Chordata > Ceratodontiformes > Protopteridae > Protopterus > Protopterus annectens. The sequence goes on from NC_056732.1 coordinate 70,031,708, forward strand.
TGCATAATATTGATCCCGCATGCCAGGCTGCATATGAGAAAGTTGCAATGGTACCTAAGGAATGTATGGTCTCAACACAAGCACAGTCTAGAAGCCCAGATTCCAATAATTCCATGCCTGAAAAAAGAATTCCTGTGGTGGGCTCAGGCCTGTCAGATGAACAGAGGATTGCCTTTCCACAAACCACATCCAAGCCAGACCATCACCACGGACGCCTCAGACCTAGGCTGGGGGGCACACATGGAGGACAAGTGTATACAAGGCCTATGGACCCAAGACCAGCTGAATCTACACATAAATCTAAAGGAGATGCTGGCAGTGAAACATGCAATCCAGGCATTCAGACCATTCCTCCAACAAGGTCACCTGCTGATAAGGACGGACAATACCACAGTCATGTGTTACATAAACAGGGAGGTACACACTCATATCCTCTATGCCAGATGGCAATGGACCTGTGGAATTTGGCCCTGAATCTCAACATTCAACTACAGGCCAGATTTGTACCAGGAAAAGAAAATTCACTAGCAGACACCTTAAGCAGAACTACCACGGATGCTCACGAATGGATGCTGCATCCAGATATCTTCAAAACCATAACAAAGAAATGGGGAATGCCAGAGATAGACCTGTTCGCCTCCCCACACAACCACCAATTGAAGAAATTCTGCTCAAGAGCATACCACCCACTTGCCTGGAGGGTGGACTCCCTTTCCTTCAGCTGGAAAAACCTGACAGCATATGCATTTCCACCTCTTCCTTTGATGTACAAAGTCCTGCTGAAGATCAGAGAGGAACAGTCAAAGGTAATCCTGATAGCTCCAGACTGGCCAAGGCAACATTGGTACCCGCTACTGAGAAGCATGTCTCGGACACACTCATGGCCTCTACCTCTATGTCCCTTACTTCTAACACAGAACAACTACAAGACCCTGCATCCAAACTTGAAAACACTGCAGCTAGCTGCTTGGAATATTGCATAAAACAAAATAAACCAGATTTATCTCAGAGGGTTAAGGACATTATCCTGGAGGCACGCAGACCCTCCACAAGGAAAACTTATTCAGCCAAATGGAAAAGATACCTCATTTGGAGTGCAGCAAAGGGAGAAAATGTCTCATTGGCAAACATAGCACACATCCTGGAATACTTAGCAGAACTGTTCCACAATGGCCTGTCCTACTCCTCCATTAAGATTCATGCATCAGCAATTTCAGCAGAGTACAACATGGATCCTCCTGTCTTCTCTCAGCCTCTACTCAGGCAGTTCTTGAGAGGAATCAAAAATGTAAAGCCTCCAAGGAAACCACCTTTACCTACATGGGATCTCAACTTTGTGCTGGAAAAATTAACACTTCCCCCTTTTGAACCAGCAGCAACAGCAGACTTACAGTTCTTATCTTGGAAAACTGCTTTCCTGCTAGCAATCACTTCAGCAAGAAAGGTATCTGAGTTACAGGCATTAATGGCAGTACAGCCTTTCCTTATCTTCCATCAGGATAGAGTGTCTCTGAGAACTAATCCTACTTTTATGCCAAAAGTGGTCTCCAGGGTATCATTTAACCAAGCGATTCATTTACCTACATTCTTCCCCAACCCACAGAACAGGGGGGAAAGACTACTACATACCTTGGATGTGCACAGACAATTACGCTACTATCTGGACAGAACTAAGACCAACAGAAAAACTGACCAGCTTCTGGTAGCATATGCAACAGGAGTGCAAGGAAAAGCAATTTCAAAACAGACAATTTCAAAATGGATAGGAAATTGCATTAGATTTTGCTACTCTTTTCATGGAAAGACAACTCCTGAAAATATCAGACCTCACTCCACAAGAGCTACAGCCACCACTACAGCTTTCCTACGAGGAGTGGCTACCAAAGACATTTTAGAAGCTGCTACTTGGAGCTCCGTGCATACATTTGCCAAGCATTATAATCTTCCTTTATACTCCAGATCCCGAGCAGGTTTTGCAACTGCTGTTTTGCAAGGGAGCTTAACTACACCATCTTTATCTTAGTGCCTCCTCCCCCAGTTTGGCTATGGTATTCTACCCATATGTTAGGACTGCAGATGCATCCTTGTAGGACATAGTACAGTTTTGTACCTACCATAAATGTAGATGTCCGATAGGTATGCATCTGCAGTCAGGATTACCCACTCTGTGGTATTCCTAGGGTACTTACCCCTCTTTTAGCTAGCTGGGGGAATCTATTATGGTGTATTTGTTTGTATGTATATATGTATATATATATATATATATTTTGCTTTCTACTGTTTGGAATTATTTGCATTTATCCAAATTTAGCCTTCCTAGAGGGCACCTGGCATCTGGGGCAAGAAACACTGAGGAAAATGGCGTCGGCTGATGCCTTTATACCCCAGCAGCTATGACGTCGGGTGAAGTGCGACATCAGCCGAGGCCAGACCCAGACTTTGGAATCCGGCCGACCGAAGGGCTGCCTGAGGCAGGACAACCCATATGTTAGGACTGCAGATGCATACCTATCGGACATCTACATTTATGGTAGGTACAAAACTGTACTTTCTCCCTTCCTGGGTTCCTGCTCAAACAGCATTTGAACCAAATACGTGCGCAAGCTCAATTCCGACGGGCTGGTAGCCCTGACGGAGCCGGCGTCATCACACACGATGACTGCTCCGAAACTGCGAAAAATAAAAAACAAAGTGAAAAAATAAAGAAAGAAAATTGGAAATGAAGGGGTGCCACTTGGGAATCGTGACACCCCATTGTTTGGACCCCAAAACTTGGTAAAAAGAGTAAATTCAGGATAGTTGGGAGGTCTGGGTCCAGTTAGTGGGCAAGGGAAAGCCATCCTGTTGGGCCAGGGAGAGGAAAGAAGGAAGGCTTCCCTGTTGTCAGAATGCTGTCTCATCCCTGCTGAACTTGCTGCTGCTATTAGTAATGCTATTTTTCCCCATTTTTCCTGGGAAAAATAAACTTAAAGCTGAGCATATGTCTGTTCCTCCTCAAATTCCTTAGGAGTAGTTTACTGGGACTGGCTAAGGGTTTAATTCGATCCTTGTAAAATTTTTGGTAAAAAGAAGGGATACCGCTTTACCTGAAAGGATTTAAGATCCTGAACTGGAACAGGAAGATGAAATGGACAGATACAGGGTTTTCTCCTCTGATTTCTGCTATAGATCCAGAGAAGAGCTTAGTTTCTGATTCTCCTTGTGGGAGTTTCTTTGAGAGTATTGCTAGAATGTGCCAGTCTTTTCAGTGGGAGAACAGTTGATGTTTCTCAGTACCTCAGACAAATGCTGAGAGTTGTTACTGAAGAAATTTCCAGAACCTCAACACCCATTCCTCCTATTCTGTCTGCTTTAGAGGATGTGTGCATTACTGCCTGCAGTTTTCCTGAAAGTCAGCTACTTCCCCAAAAAAAGCAGATAGGATCTTTAAAGTTCCCCAGTCTTGCGTTTTTATACACTTTTTCCCATTCCTGACCCAGCAGCTATAGCTTTAGTTGATCCCTGTGCTGCTGTATTCTTAATTCAAGTCTCATGCTTTCTGATATAGATGAGATCATTAAGTATGAGGGGGAAAAGTGTATACTTCTGTAACTTTTGGCTTTCATAACTCTGAATTGTTATGCTCATTTATTAAAGTTTGTTCTGACTAATGAAAGTATGAGGAATGCTTCTGCAGTTTCTTGTGAGGAAAATTCTGGTTTAAATAATTTTTAATTTCATCTATTGCACAGGTTCCTACTATGTTTTAGGGTCTATATCATGAGATCGACATTTTAAAATGATGACTCTCAGTTGGACATGAAAATGTCGAACTCCAACTTTCCCGAACGGCCAAATCACTGATTTCTTTCCAACAGAAAGAAATCTGTTGCTGTTCTGTTACACCTGTCCTTTCCCTGACTGTAGTGCATTCTCGGAGTTAGAATATTTAGTTGGGGGGGGTGGCGAAGCCCCCCACTTAAATAGGTTTGTTTTTGTGTGGCGGTGTTTGGCCAACCGATTTTTCTCTTTTTGGATAAAGATTTAGTTTTTGACCCCTCTGCTGCAGAAGTAGTCAAAAAGTGTGGTGAAAAGGGTGAACTGATTCTGGGAATTCTAAGATTTTCAGTCCTTTTCCAAATTTTCTATAGGATTCTTTAACTCGTAGATTTTTGGCGAAAAGCAGAATAAACAGTCCCAACAAAAAAACAGGTTAACTGACATTTAAGAAAAAATGCCAAGGGGTTCCAAAAAGAATCCTCGAACCTCCCAAAACCAAGGGCAGTGCAACAAGTCAGACTGTTACCCCTTGTGACCCTCTTCCACCCTGACCTCTTTTCTTCAGAAGGTCTGAATCTCCAGTTTTGTCATTCTCAACATATAGTTTTAGGCACATGGGTTCTGAAGACTATTCATCAAGGTTACAGATGACAGTGTGAGGAAATCCCTCCCTTCCAGTGTGTCATTCCTCATCCTCTATGTCATACTCTTGTTTCCACTGGTTCTTCATCACATGCTGTTTCAAGGAATGTTAAAACCAGTTCCTCCTTCCCGGGTGGGGAAGGGTTTTTATTCAAAGGATGAAGTTAGTGCCATAGAAAGAAAATGCTTGGAGACTAGTTCTGCAACTTAAAGCTGTTTGTTATAGTACCCAGATTCAAAATGATGTTACTTCACAGCCTGTTATGTCGTCTTCCTCCAAGTTTCCAGGTAATACTAGACTTAAATGGTGCTTATTCCCTATTCATTCAGACTTCAGATATTTCTAAAAGTTGTGTGTTTGGATCACATTATAATTTTTCTGCTTTATCCTTTAGACATGCTTCTCAACTGTCCAGATTTTTGATCTATATTTGTCCTGTTCCGTATAAAATCAGATCTGAAGTACTTACTTCATTTGCTCTGCAACCTGTGGGTATCTGATCCGACCTGGCAGGTTTACTAGCTAAAAGATCCAAGCTCCTAGCTCCTCCCCTTTACCCATAATCCCCGCTACATGCTGCCTTTCCTCAGATCGAGTTTGCCGCGGCTGAAAGAAGCTACTAGTGAAGAGCTCCTTAGGCTGGATGAAATCTTTCAGTGAATCTTGTTAAAGTTAGACAAAAAGTTTAATTTTTTGTTAGTGTGTGAGTGGTTTAGTCCCTATTTGTCGAATTATAGTCTTAGTTTTATTTTTTTTTGTGGTATTTTTAGTTTATAGTCGTTTTTTGTCCCTCCCCTTAGTGTCTGGGTGTGTTAGTGTGATGGCTGAAGGGCCCAAAGCCGTCTTTTCTAAGTGCACTGAGTGTGGCCATAAGCTTTCCCCTGATGATGGCCACACTCAGTGCGTTTTGTATCTGGGGGTGGCCCACTTATCCACTAGCTGCCAGATATGTGCAGCGTTTAACCCCAGGGTCATCAGGGATAGGAAGAACAAGTTGATCCTGGCGGGCTTGTTACCACAGGACACATCTTCTTCCTCTCCCTCTAAGGCACAGGCTGCTACCGCAGCCCCTGTACCTTTAGGTCCCCAGACTCTGCCTGGGACTCAACATCCCTCTGCTGAGTTCAGGGGACTTGTCTGCCTCTTCAAGAGAGAAGAGGCATAAGGAAAAAGATAGGGAGAAGCACAAGAGTCATAAAAGGCGGGTTGAGACTCATCCCTCAGCCCCGCCATCTAAAGTCTATAGTCCCTCCACAAGGGCCTCCAGATCCTCTCCCTCTCGGCTCCGTTTGCCTTGTTTCTCGCTGGAGCCGAAGGAGGAGTACCGGTCTCCCTCGAGGTCGTCGAGGTGGCCCTCCTGGCCCACCTCAACGACATCTTCTAGTTCTACAAGAAGCCTGACCGACGCGGACATGGATCGGATGATGCGTCGATTTCTGCAGACTCAGATGCAGATGGGGGTGCTTCTGCCTCCCCCCCTCAGGGGGGGGGTGCAGTCCCCCTTTTTGCTCTGATCACTCCTTCTACAACCCGTTTTCAGGTTTTGGAGTCATCGGATCTGGCCCCTTTCGGAGCCGGGGATTTGTCGGCGCCGATAGCTGGCGGTAGCTTAGACGCCGACTGTACCCTCGATCATGTCGGATCCTAGCTCTCAGAGCCGAGAGCCGAGTGTCGGATCCGTAGGGTTTGGTGTGTCTTCGGCACCCTTCAGGTCAGAGCACACTTCCCTCTCTGATCCGACCGCTTCGGCTCCAACACCGATCCCTGCTTCGGAGCAGAGGAGACTGCTTTCGGAGCCTGGGGAAAGTGGCTCGCCCTCGGCTTTTGAGGTAGTGGAGAGGGTTCTGTCGAGGTCTTCCAGATCCCCGGTCCGGGCGTCTGATCCTCCCACCCCCCCTTATGCATTTGGGTCTATCCTCCATCATCCGACCACTGGGACAGCCTGCTCAAACCCTCCAGTTAGTTCCCTTAGAGGAACAGGACACCGTAGATAAGCCCTCCTTGGATAGTCCCACCGAGGAGGTTCCTCGCAAACGGAAGTGTAAAAGGAGGCACCTGGACTTCCCTGAGTCCCTCACAACAGACACGGATTTGGATGAAGGGGAAGGTTTCCCAAGGTCAGCCCCTGAGGATGTCTCCTTTGGAGACATCATGGAAATGTTGCGAATTAGAGTGGGGTGGTCTGCCCAAAAACCTTTCTCGGACGAGTCTGTGTTTCTGGAGGCGTTTGCGGCAGGCCCGTCTACCTCCTGGGTGTCCCCTCCAGCCGACCCCGTGGTAGTCTTAATTACTACCAGGGCGTGGAAGGAGCCCGACACCGTGGAGCCAATTCCAAGATAGCCAGACAAAATTCTTAGCCCTCCCTCTGATAGGCAGGCCTGGTCTAAGGGTTCACCTGTGGATGCCATGTTGATGGAGGCTGCCACGAAGAAGGAACTTGCGCAGGAGAGTTCCTCGGTCCACCCTCCGGATAAGGAATCTCTGGCATTGGACCGCATTGGGAAGCGGATGTTTGCTTCAGCCACCTTCTCTGTAAGGGCGCTGAACTGCATGGCACACATTATCAGGCTCAGCGAGACCTAATAAAGGAATACGCTGCAGCTCCCCCAGAGTCCATGACTGTCGTGGATAAGAAGACTTTCTCGACTCGTATGGCCACTTTGAAGTCCATCTCGAACACGTCTATGTGGCTACTCTCCCATGCTACGGAGGGAGCTGCTAGAGCTATCGGAGCCGGGGTCGTCTTGCGGCGTCACGCCTGGCTCCGCCTTTGCAATTTCGCGGAACCCTTCAAAGCATCATTCGCGAATGTGCCCTTTGACGGTTCTTCGCTCTTTAGCAAGACCGTACGCGAGACGCTGGTCCAAAGCGAGAAGGACGGGAAGACGCTGTCTGCCATTGGAGTCCTCTTCTCTAATCCCCAACGATCCTTTTCGAGGAATCAGAGGGGACAAAAGAAGATGTGGTTCCGGAAGTCTTAGCAGTCCCGCCCAGCTTCGGACCCCTCTTCCTTCAGAGGCAGAGGAGGACAATGTGGACGCCGTCCCAGAGGCAGAGGGGGTCCACGTAATTTCGGGTCTAGAGAACCGTTCTCTGACAGACCCACGCAACAGCCCTGAGGGTTTACCCAACTTTCCCTCTCTGGAGGCAGTCGGGGGGCGTTTGTCGGAGCACCTACTAAATTGGGAGTCCATCACGACGGATCGATGGGTGCTCCAAATCATATCCAGAGGTTATTCCATTCCCTTCCTAAATCTTCCCCCCTCCATGAAGCGCCTTCCCGATGTCCCACCCGATCAAAGGGAGGTGGCAGCTTCAGAAATTTCGAAGCTGCTAGAAAAAAGAGCCATCCAGCGCATCCCCCCAGACCAGTTCGGATTGGGCTATTACTCTAGGTTCTTTTTGGTGCCAAAAAAGATCGGGGACTTAAGACCTATTCTAGATCTCTCTTCCCTGAACCTGTTCATTCCCAAAGAGAAATTCCGGATGGTCACTCCTCAATCAATTCTCCCCCTCCTTCGGGAGAACGACTGGATGTGCTCCATAGACCTCAAGGATGCGTACTACCACATTTTGATGGACAGACGATCCAGGAGGTTTCTCCACTTCCGGCTGAGAGCCAGTCATTTTCAATTCAGGGTTCTTCCGTTCGGCCTCACCTCAGCCCCCAGGGTGATCACCAAAGTCATGGCAGTGGTTGCAGCCCACCTGAGACTCCAGGGCATTCAGGTCTTTTCCATACCTGGACAACTGGCTCCTCACCGCCTCCAGCAGGCATCAACTGTGTGTTGCCAGGGATTATGCTCTAACTCTTGCCCAGAGTTTGGGCATTTCGGTAAACCTTCAAAAGTCCTTTCTTCATCCTGTGCAGGTTCTGGAATTTATAGGGTCCAAATTGCACACTCTCCTCTCTCTGGCCCTACTAACTCCGGACAGGGTGAACAGTTTGTCTTGTCAGGTATTAGCCCTCCTTCAGAACCTGGCTCCTTCAGCATGGTTAGTCCTGAGAGCACTAGGGTCTATGGCAGCGGCAATCAGTCTTTGTCTACACGCACGTCTACAAATGAGGATTCTGCAATGAACCCTTCAAGTCCAACGGATGTAGCAACAGAGACCATTGAACACCCCTATTCCCCTGAGCAGGGCTTGCAGGGACTCCCTCCTCTGGTGGCTTCGCTCACGGGAGCTGCGAGAAGGGAGACCCTTCGTAATGCCTCCGCCGCAAGCCTCGTTGACCACGGATGCTTCTCGCCTCGGGTGGGGGGGCATTGTTCCGGCAGAACCGTCCAAGGCACATGGACCCCTTTAGAGACCGCTTTGCATATCAATGTGTTAGAGATGAGGGCGGTGCTTCTGGCGTTGCAAGCTCTCCACGGCCTTCTTCCTCTAGGGACTATTGCGGTTCAAACAGACAACATGGCAGTAGTCTGGTACATAAACTGGGAGGAACCAGATCTTATCCCCTTTGTTGAGAGGCTATGAGAGTTTGGGAGTGGGCAATATCCACCAACTGCTTTCTGGTAGCAATGCACATTCCGGGTCGGTCCAACATTCTGGCGGACAAACTGTGTCGTGTGATCCTCACACCATACGAGTACTCGGTCTCTCAAACCATCAGTTGCGAAACAGATCTTCCTCAAATGGGGTCTATCCTGCTGCGATCTTTTCGCTTCTCCATCAAACACAAAGTGCAGCGAGTTTTTTGTGATACTTCCCCCACCAGGGGAGACCCCCAGAGATGCTCTGGTTCATGCTTGGCCACCCGGTTTCCTCTATGCTTATCCCCCCTTCCTCTTATGACGAAGTTCATTCAGAAAGCACGTCGGTTGGGGAGAAGAATTATCCTCATAGCCCCATTCTGGCCTCGCCACATCTGGTTCCCATATCTGCAGTCTCAGTGTAGTTCCTCCATGGATCTTAGATCCCATTCTGGATCTGATTTCACATCCTGCGGGATTGCAACTTCCGAACCTGGTAAACCTCAAGCTCGCAGCTTGGTTGGTCCAGTTCCACTGATGGCAAGGACTCCCCGCATCTCATCACCAGTGAAGGCCATTCTGGTAGCGGCTGACAAGCCTGCCACCAGAAAAATTTACAGCAGTAAATGGAAGCGTTTTTCTATCTGGGCTAAGGACAAGGGCTTAGATCCTTTTACTGTCCCTATTCCGACAGTTCTTGATTTTCTGTCACACATTTTCTATGAAGGAGCTAGTGCATCTACAGTTAAAGTACAATTGGCAGCCATTTCCCATTTTCATTTCACACAGTATTGTATTTCTGGGAGATGGACTGGGATCTTTAGCTTCTGCGAAGATATGCAAAACCTTCTTGAAAGGCATTTCTCTATTGAAACCACCAGTTAAAACTGCGGTCCCACCATGGGACTTAACTCTGGTTTTACAAGCATTGACGAACCCACCTTTTGAGCCTGCCGCCTCAGTTCCATTAAAGTTCTTATCATGGAAAACAGCCTTTCTAGTTGCTATTACTTCAGCCAGGAGAGTTTCGGAACTTCAAGCCCTTTACATGAAACCCCCTTATCTGATTTTTCATAAGGATAGAGTGTCTCTCAGGACTAACCCTTCCTTCTTACCAAAGGTGGCTTCAGAGTTAAATATTAATCAGTCGATTCATTTACCCGTGTTCTTTCCCAACTTTCAGAACAAAGGGGAATACAAATTACACAAGTTGGATGTACATAGACAACTGCGTTTTTACTTGCACAGGACGAAGGGTACTCGCAAGGCTGATTGTGTCCTTTGCCAAATCTGCTATGGGTAGAGCTATTACCAAAGTTACCTTAGCAAATTGGATTTCACAGTGCATCATTCATGCGTATGTATCCTCAGGTAAATCTGCTCCTTGCCCACTCAACCCGATCCATAGCCACATCAGCAGCCTTCTGGTCCAGGGTTCCTCTGGACGACATATGTTCAGCAGCTACTTGGTCCTCTTCCCATACATTCATTTCTCATTATAAATTAGGTATGATATCGAGGAGTAGGGCTTCCTTTGGCTCCGATGTGCTTCGGAATATCCTTCCTTAAAGGCCGCCCAAGGTTTTAGGTAGCTGGGGACTCTGTCCCACAGGTTGCAGAGCATATGAAGTAGCTACTTCAGATAAAGAAGTTATGTACTCACCATAACGTTCCATCTGAGCAGGTACTTCATTTGTCTGCAACCAACCCCCCCCCCCCATGCCCCCTAACCTTTATCGTGATTCCTGATCATGATTGTGATTATTTCATGAGTTTAGGCTTTATTTGGTCCTCTGTCGAGGGTATTAGTTGGATTAAGCAAACTCGATCTGAGAAAAGGCAGCATGTAGTGGGGGATTATGGGTAAAGGGGAGGAGCTAGGAGCTCTGATCTTTTAGCTAGTAAAGCTGCCGGCTCAGATCCGAGGTAGGATCCGATGCCCACAGTTTGCAGACAAATGAAGTATCTACTCAGATAGAACATTATGGTGAGTACATAACTTCTTTTTTTTCCTGGTAAATCACTTAGGAAGTCACTATATAATGACATGCATTTGAGTTCATATCTTTCAGAAAAGGCATATGAACAAAAATCCTGTTCTTCTAAAAACTTTCTAAGTTTATAAGAGCAATATTTAAAATATGTCCCTATATTTAGGCCTTTGGCCACTTATTAATTTAGGCTTTGTCCAGATTTTTGCACTAAGAAGTTGAGAGGTATGCCTTTGTACTATCCACTGCACCAATAGTGTTCATAAAGTGTCTAGCTCCAGTTATAGCTTATTGCAGGCTAGAAGGTATCCACATTTTTCCATATTTAGATGACTTGCTTATCTTTGAAGGGTCTCTAAGTGTCAGGATTCCCCCATTGAGTTAGAGATCTCTTACACAAGCTTGGATTCCAAGAGAACATTCAAAAGTCTTTCTTGACTCCTTCACACAGTATTGTATATCTGGGATGTCAGCTAGACACCTCCGTTCAAAGAACTTTTCTTCCACAGAAAAAAAATAGATCTAAATCTAGATCTATTTCTAAGGTTTTCTACTCAAAATTCAGACATTGCAAGGGAATACCTCAGGATTGTGGGTCTCATGGCTTCTATGGTTCTCATGGTACCCTTGGCAAGACTCCACATGAGAGTGGTACATTGGTATCTGAAGTCTCTTTGGTCCCAGTGGCAACACCTTTTGCCCTTTTTGAAATTCCCATACTGGCGATTGTTAGAAGAAAAATCTTTTGGTGGAGACAGCAGATAGATAATAGGTTCATAAGACAATACTAAGCTATTGGCCTTGAGGCCCTTATAAGCCTAGCTTAGAATTTTGCCCATGTTCCCACAAAGTCAGCACTTTTTTCCCCTGTCTAGCAGGGACACAGGTGAGATCCCAGGGGTGTATTTTCTGTTTCCCATCCAGTTGTCCAGGTTCCTCTTTTAAGAGGGCTAGTGAGGTACTCTGCTTGGCATGGAGAAGAGAGACTATTCCACAGATGAGGGAGTCTTTGGAACACAAATCTATCCAACCAACATGTTCTGTTAATGTCACAGACCAGGTTGAGGCCTTGGGTGCAGGTTGCACAAGTGGTGTTTGACATATGGATATGAAGCAGTTCCATCAATGCTAGGTCTGAGATGGCCTTGCTTGCCAAACACAGGTCACCTCTGAGCAGTCTGTACGAGAATGAGTAGAGGGGACAGGGCTTTTAGCCTATCTGTACATGGCAGGTGTTTGAGACCCTGGATTTTCCTGATCAGGAACCTCTGTGGGGTCTCCAGCTGCTGCATGTACTTGAAAAGGTACATGCAGAAGGGGGGATTGTACTCTATGGTTCTGATAGGGGAGTACAGGGATGTTTATGGCCTCCTTGTTCCTAGATGAAATACCCTTACTTATGAGGTGGGTCGTGTAGAAAGCCTTCAGTACAATGGAGGCAATGTGGTGGTCAAAAGTCAGGTTGCTGTCAACCTGGATGCCAAAGTCCCTCACGACCAATTGCATGCTTACTATGTTGTTGTTATAATGTGATAATTAGTGGGGATGCCATTTTCCCTAAAGGGGATAATGATGTATTTCTTTGCATTCAGTTTGAGGCCATGCTGCTGGCACTAGTCATTTAGTTTGGGTAAGACCCTGTTGGAGGATGTTCACATCACTAGGGGAATTTGACAGTGCCCAGCTTGCAGGTATCTGCAGACTTGGTTAGCCCCAGACCACTGGTTTTGGCTTGCACCTCATAAAACATAGACTGGGAGCATTACTCTAGCTCCAACACCCTAGACCAAAGGTTCCTAGAATTTATAAACTCAAATGCTATGGAACAGCTTGTTACCACTCCCACAAGAGGGGAAAACATACTGGACCTGATAATCACCAACATGGGGACTCTATGCTCCAGCCCAGAAGTGTATCCCTCACTGGTATGATCAGACCATAAACTAATCTCACTGGATATTCACATCCCGACACCACCCCCTGCCCATAAAACCACAGTGAAAAACTTCTCTAAAGCAAATTTCACACTCCTCAAAACCGAGGTGGAATCTTTCAAAGCCCCCGGGCCTGTGGAAAATACGGCCCAGACCGCAGAATCCTTTATAAACGCATTCTATGAACACCTTTAGGAATGCATGGTTCATGCGATCCCAAATAAAACCAAGGCCCAATCCTCCAAAGGCAGACGTCCTGTCTGGTGGACCCCAGCCATAAACAATTATACAATAGAAGGAGGAAGCTACTAAATGATAGAGCAAAATTCCAAAAAGGGAAGGCATCTCTGATCAGTATTAGCAAAAAACTACGGGCACTCATAAAATCGTCTAAGGCCAGCTTCGAGAGAGAAATTGCACAGGACACTAAGGATAATCACAAGGCTTTCTTTAGTTATGTTAGGAACCTGGGTGGTAATTCCCAGATATGCTCAGAATTAGTCCAAAATGACAAAAAATACACCGAACCCACAGACATTGCCAACATCCTAGCTGACAGGTTCAGCGCAAACTTCTCCCCCCCTCCCCACCAAAAGGGCAAATATCTATCCCAGCAGAGTGCTGCCCCCCTGACATCTCAGATGCTCAGGTAAGAGCCGCCTCTCCAAAGCAAAAACACAGCATCAATGGGACCAGACGGTGTCCCAGGCTGCGCCCTACATGAACTCCAAGAAGAGCTAAACCCAAACATAAAACTACTGTTCAATCTCAGCCTTACTACAGGATATGTACCCAAAGAGTGGCGTACAGCAACTGTGGTCCCTCTCCACAAAGGTGGTGCCTCAACGGATCCTGGAAACTATCGCCCCATAAGCCTGACTAGCTTGGTCTGCAAAGCTATGGAAAGGATCATCATGGACCTCATAAATAAAGATATTGGGGACCTACAGACACTGGATCCTACCCAGTTCGGCTTTGTTAAGGGCAGATCCTGCCTCTTAAACCTGGTTGATTTCTTTGAAACGGTCACCAAGGCCATTGATGAAGGGAAGGTGGTCCACACAGCCTACCTGGACCTCGCAAAAGCCTTTGATACAATACCCCACTCGGGCATTATAGATAAGCTCACCAGCTTAAATATAAACCCCTATGTCACTAGATGAGTTGCAAACTGTCTCAAGGACAGAACCCACATGGTTAGAATTGCTGGAGCCATGTTAGACTCCAAACCAGTTACAAGTGGCATCCCACAAGGCTCAGTCCTGGGACTTGACTTGTTCGGTATATATTTCTCGGAGGTACAGGCCAACACGGAAGGACTGTGGCTGACCAAGTTCGCAGATGATTGCAAACTGGGCGCCATAATCGACTCTCCATCTGACACAAGCATCCTCCAAACGGGCCTCATAGAAACAGACAACTGGTGCCAGAGCCATGGCCTTAAGCTAAACGCCAAAAAGTGTATAGTCATCCCCTTTGGCAAGAACAAAGTGCCCACAAATTACCACATAGGTGGTAATCCATTAAGTACAGAAGAAGTAATTAGGGACCTGGGGACCCAAGTTGATAGCAATCTCTCATTTGACAACCACATGGCCAAAGTGGTTAGAAAAACATTTTATATAGCCCACCTAATCATGAAGGGATTCACATCTAGATCAGGAGAGGTCATCGTGCCTCTTTACTCATCCCTCATCAGGCCCATAATTGAGTACAATGCCCCTTTTGGGATGTACCATACCAGACACCTGCAGCAACTGGAAAGACCCCAAAAGTACCTCACCAAGAGGATCAAAGGGCTCAAACAGATGCCATATGCTGCCTGGTTAAAGAAACTCCAGCTCTACTCAGTGGCATACCATCTGTTCAGAGGCGATCTGAGCCTGACGTATAAAGCCATGTCCAACCCAGAATTAATGGACATGCTGCACCTCAGAAAATCCAAATCCCATCGAGCTACACGCTCGAGGGACTTGAACCTCAGCACCGAAATAAATAGGACATGCTGGAGGGACAGATTCATAACCCAGAGGCTCCCTTCACTCTGGAATAAAATCCCAGTCCAGGATAGGCAGAGTCCCTCATTGACTCTCTTCAAGAGGAATCTTGAGTGGATGGGAGATCGTAGGTTTACCCCAGGTATCACTTCTGTGTCACTGTTAGACAGAGGCACAGTATACTAACCTCAAAAAAGGGCATAGCAAAATTAATTTAAAATGGGTGGCGAAAGCCAAACACATTCTGGTTAGGCTTATAAATGCCCTAGGGCAGATAGCCTAGTATGAACCTAAAAGTATGTCCCAAACAAAAGAGGCCCCAAGACCGATCCTTTGGCTGCGCCGCTTGTTTCAGGTCTACTACTAGAGGTGGTTTCCCCTATTTTGGCTGAGCAGGTTCTGTCAATGAGGCAGTTAGCTAACCATCTGGTAACATACAAGTTAATGCCTAGCTGGGAGAGTTTATCTGTTATGCCGAGTGGGAATAGTGCTGAAGGCTTTGGCTAGGTCAGGTTAGGTGTTCTGCACAGTCTTCCCCTCGTCCATGGCTTTGGTGACTATTTTGAAGAAATCAACTAAGTTTAACAGGCATGATTTCCCTGTGACAAAATCTAACTGTGTGGAGTCAAGAGTTTGAAGGTTGTCATTGTCCTTATTGATAAGGTCCACGATGCATTCCATGGCCTTTCAGATCAGGGTAGTTGGGCTGATGGCCCTATAATTGCCTAGGATAGTGAATACTTCACCTTTGTGTAAAGGATGAAAGTAGCTGTCCTCTGTTGAACTGGGGCAGTGCTGGTGCTCAGGCTTTGTTTGAATAGGGTGCCTAATGGTACTGAGAGCTCATGCCTGAGTTCATGTAGGTCGCAGTCAGACATATTGTCAGGTCCCATGGTGACTTTTTTTTTTTTTTTTGCCTTTGAGAGGGCATTAAAGACCTACTCCCTGGGGGGGGGGGGGGGTCAGGTGCTGGGGATGTCCTGGTTTACTGATGGGGGGGGTGGTGGTGAAGTTTTCATTGAATCTGTCTGCTAGCAGGTTGGCTATATCTATGGCATTTGTGAATGTGGTTTTCTTGACCATCAGTTCAGAGCAAATTTGGGTGTTAACTTTGGGATTGCAGACATATGTGAAGAAGGCCTTGTGATTTCCCTTAGTGGATGTCGCCAATTTGTACTCATCCTTAGAGGATTTCACCAGTGACCTTATTTGCTTGTTCAGACAAAGGAGAGTTTGCTTCCAGCTTGGCAGCTGCTCCTTCCTGGTCCTGGACAGCATTTTTTTCCTTTTATAGATTTTTATTGCTGCTGTCCACCAGACAGTTTTTTATTCTTCCTTGAGGATGATGATTTTATCCTGTCAGATATTGCTGAATCCATGTAGCTATATAGGTGCTCATAAAGTTTTTTTGGTGTAGGCTTGGACATTAGTGCTAGTTCCAACTGAAGGGTCGGTGGCTGTGAAGCTGCTTATATCTGCTCTCAGGAGAGTGTAGTCCCCTTTGGAAAAGTTTTTTTTGTTTGACCCTGACAAGACTGGGTCAGAGGAGATGGTGACTTTGAAAGAGATCACTTTATGGTCTGATCTTACCAAGGAGGATGATACTGTAGGGATGCTACAGTGGCTACTCATGTTGGTTAGTACCAGGTCCAGGATATTTTCACCTCTTGTGGGGGTGTTGACTATCTGATCCATTGCATTGGTATTGACAAAGTTGTGGAATCTGTAGGCGTTCATATTTGGGCTAGAAGAGATCTTCCACTGTATGGCTGGGTAGCAAGTCAACCAGGGTCACGTTAGAGGGTTGAATCTTGATGGATTCAAGTAAGTCCAGATAGGTGGATTGGCCGACCTGAGTCAAGGTTGGGGGGTCTGTATCTCGCTATGATTTGAATAGGTGTTTTGTCAACAGTTGACTGCACTCTAGTATCTCTTGTGCATCATATTGTTTGACCAGCCTGGAGGTGTGTATGTCTTTAATAAATATTGAAACTCCACCTCCTTTGGCTTTGCAGACCTCCGTTTGGGGTCTGAAAGTATGGTAGGATGAGTAACCTGTTAAGGCCGGGGTTCTCTCTGCAGCTTTGAAACAGAGTTTCAGTGTGACTGCAGAAATGTCAGCATCCTCCAGGGCTAGGAATGCTTGCAATGAGTGCAGTTTCATACTAAGACTCCCAGTGTTTAGCAGCATGACCTTAAAATTTCATTTAGAAGAATTTTTCATGTTGGTAATTTTTTGCTCATAACTTTGCCTAAAAAAGGCACTATGGGGGGAGGCAAGAGCCTTTGCCAGAAGCCTGAAACCCAGAGTAGACGTATAAAGGCCATCTGTGGCATAGCATTGTGGTCTGTCAGTCGTATCCTCCCAGTTATTGGATCCCCTTGTAATAGCACTAGAAACTAAGCCAGTTGTTAGCCAGTCATTTTCTGTTTGCATTGAAGCATCATTCTGGGTGACAGTAGGGTGCTGCTTAAGGCTAGGGACATACCTGCCTGTGACGCACATTCAGCACGCTCAGTCATGTCTCTCCAGAGAGGTGCGTCTCAAGTCATTTACACCAACATGGGCTATGACAGAGTCATAACAGAACCTGTTAAGAGACTTTAGTTTGTGCATGATATGCCGGATTCTAGCACCTGACAAGCAACTCACGGTGACTTTCTCCTTGTCTAGCTTGGTGAAGGGAACATCTGTGTGTCTCACAATAGTCTCCTATGACTAGTATTAGGGGTTTATGGCTGGGCCTTGGAGGCAGTGAGGACAGGCATGTGTACTTTGTGTGGTGCTTGCTGCTGTGGGTTGTGATGTGCATGTGTGTTTTTGCTTGAGGTCTTTTGTTGGGCATGTATTTGTCGAGAACCTCCACATATATAGGTGTGTGTTGTACAATTGTGGTGTTTGTAGTGTTTGCACAGGCAACCTTCTTAGTGCCAGATGTACTGGCTTGTGATTGAGACAGCAAGGATTCTAGGTTCTTAATGTAATTGCATTTCTCACATATTGTTTTCATAGGTGGTGGTGGTAGAGGGTTGTCTTTGTATGTGAGGCAGTTGCTTCTCTATCTCAGGATGCTCATATCAACCAGACTAGCAGGAGAAACCATAGGAAATTGTCTGTCCATGGTTGTCAGAATCTGTGGAAGAGATGTCAGGGATAGTAGAATGGGTACTATCTAAGGAGAGTACCTATAGGTGCAAGTATGACTGGATAAAATCAATATAGTACCTTCAAGGGAGGGCCTCACTTACACTGGAGAGCTGGTAAGGGAAGAAATGCAGCCGAGATACCTCGCAACAGTGCAGTGGCAGTGTGTGATGTGCAAACAAGCATTAACTTTAAATCCAGGTCTTCCCTTCTCACTCTGTTCTGAAGCAGTCGCCACAGATGCCTTGGACTTTGCTTGAGGAGCACTTTTGGGAGGGATAGAAGTGAAGGCTGGGTATGTGATACACCAAGGACCGATGCAAGCAGCTTGCCCTGATGAAAGCACTCTACTCAGAGTAGTCTTTGGTCCTCAGGACCTCTTCACATTATCGAAAGTACCACAGTCGTGGTACGTCATCAAGGGGAACTAGGTTGTAGCCCCCCTTGCAGACTAGCCATGCTAGATTGGAATACAGCTTCACAGCACAGTCTCCATCAAAGCAAATCTGTGTGGCAGACAAGCTGAGTAGGACATGGGCAGACCCTAACAAATGGAATCTAGATTGGGGTTTTCCAAGATTTGCTTCATCTGTAGGGAATTTCTTAAACAGATCTCTTTCCTTCCTTTCTGAACAATAATTTGGCAAGATTCTGTTCCAGAACTCCATGCAAGAATGCCTGGAAGATGGAAACTTTTTTTCTTTTCCTTTTAGAAGAATGTTCCAGTATGCTTTTCCACTATTTCCACTAATATATCCAAGGTACTTTTGAAGATTCTGAAGGAATCCTCCAAGATCATTGCGGTGACTCCCTTTTGGTCCTGTCACCCGCAGCTGTCCCTTTTGAGGTTGCCAGGGGTAGTTACCACAAACTTCCTCAGACTTGATGCACCCTGACATCTGTAAGCTTTGTGACTGCCTGGTTGATAGGGTCTTAATTCTTTTTAGATGCCAACTTACTGAGGACATGCAGCAGGTACTAATGGAGGCAAGAGAGTCTGCTACTAGAAAATGATATTAGTTAATGGAAAAGGTTTTCTAGTTGGTGCTAGCAGCCTAACCATCGCCTATTCTGAAGTAGTTATCTGGTTTTACAATACTGGTGTGTTACTAGCCTTTTGCTTTCTTATTCCTCTGCCAAGGTTCATTTATCAGCCATTTAAGCATGCCTGCCCCTGGATCCTTCTGTTTCAATGTACTCTCATGTCAAAATGTTTTTGAAATGGGTTCTGCACAAGAAGCCTTTAACTAAACCAGTGGCCACTCCTTGGGATCTTAGTTTTGTGTTAAACCTAACATTTGCTCCATTTTAAACCAGTTAATCTGGCTTATTTTGAGGTTCTTACCATGGAAAGTAGTTTAGTTTAATTGCTCTGACCTCTACAAGGAGTATCTGAGTTGCAAGCTCTTATGGTGAGTCAGCCAAAGCTTGTTTTCTAGGAGGACACTGTTTGAGAGCTAATCCTCCTCTTTTTTTTTTTTTTTTTGTTGTAAACCTAAAAATGAGACAGGATACTCAATACTCTGGGTGTCTATAAACAGTTCTGGTACTATCTTGATAGAACTAAATCTTTCAGTTCTTTGGATCAGTTGTTCCTTTTTTGTGAAGATAAGAAGGGACAGCCTCTGTCAAAACAGATATTTCCAAATGGCTGTCTACAGCTATTACCTTCTGTTATGCTAACTATAATTTGACTATTCCAAGCATGGTCAGGTCTCAACTATACCACGGCCTTGGATTCATCTAATATGTTCTTCATGTTTCACTGTTGAAGTCATCACACTTGGGCTATCTGTCTGCAGGTAGCCCTCAGTCGGCCCGAATATCAGAGACTTAGTATTTCTGAGTCAGTTGCCGTTGCTCCAGGACTGACGTCAGGTCGTCGGGTATAAAAACAGGCAGCCGATGCCATTGCATCTCTCTTTCTTGCCAAGGAGGCCAAAGCAGGAACAGTTCGCAAGGAGTGCCGGTCGGCCGCTACCTGAGGTTTCGTTTTCGAATTGAATCATCCTGAAGTCTTCTAAAGCAGAGTACCCCTTTGGGGATCCTTTTTTCTTGTTCTAACCGATGTCAGAAAAAGTTAACAATTGTCTCGCCTGTAGAAAACAAATACTACACAGAGATTTCCATTCTTACTGCGTCACCTGTTTAGGCCCAGACCACGACGTACCTCGCTGTCTGTTTTGTGCCTTGTTTAACACCCGAACTATTTGTCATCAGGCCCTTATTGTCGCTAAATACTTTTGTTCTTGATCTCCGTATTCTGAAATGGCTTTGGTAAGCCATCCAACTACCGATCTTGCGAAAAAAACGTATAGATAAAGACAGAGACAGACCGCACAGGTCCAAAACTGCTGACGCTTCTGTTAAGCTAGTCGCCAGTTCACCGGTACTCTGTGAGGTGCTTTCACAGCCCCTGATGCCCACTTCACTGGATTCGCAGGCCTCTACCGAGACCTGTTCGGAGTCTGGTATGTCGTGAGACTCTTCTTCGACTACGGAACCTGTGGATGTCTCTACCATAGATGGGTCTGGAGCCACTGAGAAGGCATCGGCTTCTGAAGAAGTTGTTCGCACTACCGATTTGCGACACAGACTTCTTTTGCGTCTTCACTTCTGTCTAAAACTACCGAGTTTCTAAGGCCAAGAATATGAGCTACGTCTAAAATACCGACGGCCCAAACTCAAGCACCTGCGTTCTTGCCACAACATCAAATGCTTAAAATGGCAGAAGACCTTATTATGCCGAATAAGGGAAGCCAGCCTTCCTCTGCTAAGAGAAAGACACGTGTCCCCCAGCAGCTTTAACGGACCAAGAGTCTGACGACTCTGAGGTATCTGATTATTTCTTTTGGTGAAACCTTACATACTTTGAGAGCATTTCCACTGGGAATGCGAAGACTATCCTCATTCCAAAAAGAGACTCGGAGAATTTCTAGATTTGCCACAACATAGGCTTTTAGCAATACCCCCAGTCCTGGATGTTGTGAATGATGTCTTTATGGAATCCAGTCCAACTCCTGATACTTTACCCCCTGCCCCTAGGAAACCAGACAGGTACGGCAGAGTTCCTGTCTCTTTCAAATTCCTTTTCAGAAATCTTACTGCTGACCCAGAGATAATCTCCCGGGGGCTTAAAGGTATCAAAGCAACTACAGCTAAGAATCCCACCCCTTTGGAGAGGGATTTCAGAGCTTTAGACAGATGGGGTAAGAAAGTATACACCTCTGCAACTCTCGTCATTAGGGCTTTGAATTGCCAGTTCCACATGCTGAAGTACCGAAAAGATATGTAATGTATTAAGCAAAAATTAGCTACCTTTACAGACTGTGCAAAAAATAAAGAATTACAAGAGCTTATGCATTCTGCAAGCCAAGTCAGCAAGCATACTTTGCAATGTGGCATTGATGCGCTACAAGCATCTTGCAGGGCAGCAGTCACTGGTTCTGTACTGAGAAGGCATGCTTGGCTTAAGGAGCAGACCTTGCTGGACCATGTCAAATCAAAGGACCATGTCAAATCAAAATTACTGGATGCTCCTTTGAACAAGGCCAATCTGTTTGACACCAAAGCAGAAGAGGTTCTTAAAAAGATGGAAGAAAAAGCTAAATCTATGCAGACAGTCAAAGATTACTTGCAAGTACAGCCTCCTAGCTTCAGTAGGCATTGCCCCTCAAAGCATTGGTCCTTTCCAGCCACCTCAAGGCCATCTCAATCTAGACCCAGGGGAAACAGACCCCCCTCCCCCCGACTACAGTCTCAGGGTATGCAGAGATCTAAGCAATGGAGTGCCTCCACTTCAAAAACAGGGAGTGCTAAGTCACCCCCTTACGGAAAGAATTCACAATGATGCAACTCCACACCTCATCTCTGCCCAGCTGCTCATGACCCTAGGAGGAAAACTTGCCCATCATGCAAAGAACTGGACTTCCATCACCAAAGACCGATGGGTCCTCAACATTGTATCCCAGGGGTACAAATTTTACTTCCACTCACTGCCAACCCCAAAAGGGTTCCCAGATCTACCTCTAAACCAGTGGGCAGAGGCACAAAACCAAGTTCAATCCCTGCTCTACATAAGGTAAATTCAGCTTGTTCCTGCATAACAGATAGGTCAAGGGTTCTATTCCAAACTTTTCCTGGTACCCAAAAAAGAGGGCACTTGGCGGCCAATCCTAGACCTCTCCATTCTAAACACCTTCCTGGTGGTACCAAAATTCAAAATGCTCACCCATCAGCAGCTCCTTCCTATGTTGGCCAAAGATGCCTGGTTAGCCACTCTAGACATAAAAGAAGCCTATCTGCACATCCCTATCAGGTACTCGTGCAGTAAATGCCTATGTTTCAGGGTAGGATCTATGCATTGTCAGTTCTCTGCATTTCCCTTTGGCTTATTCACTGCTCCCAGAGTATTCACAAAATGCGTGGCTCCAGCCGTTGCCTACTGCAAACAGAGAAAAAATTCAAATTTACCCATACTTGGACGACTGCCTGATTCAGGCAGACAGTCAGGAAATGCTGTTGCAGCACCTGCCATTCGTAAAGAACCTTCTAACCTCCCTAGGGTACACTGTTAATGAAAAGAAATCAAAACTAGTCCCCAGTCAAAAGATTGTATACCTGGGAGCAAGCTTAGACGCAGCACCCCAGATGGCATTCCTTACTCCAGAAAAACAAGCCTATCTGACAGACTGCTTCACTCAAATGGCCATCAGAACCCAGCTATCTGCAAGGAAAATCCTGCAGGCCCTAGGGTTCATGGCCTCTTGCATCCTACTAATTCCATATGCCATGCTGCATATGAGGAAAGTCTTTGGTGTCAACATTCTCAGGACCTGGAAACAGTCATTCCTATCGTACCTTGTCTAAGGACAGAGTTTCTTTGGTGGGCAGCAGCATGCAACCACAACAAGGGACTGCCCTTTATTGCAACCACAACAAGGGACTTCCCTTTATTTTAACCCCACGCCGCCCCGACCCTAACCACAGACGCATCAGACTATGCCTAGGGGGCACACCTGGATGACAAGTGCATTCAGGGCCACTGGAGCCCAAGTCAAATTCATCTGCACATCAACCAAAAAGAGATGTTAGCTATTCAGTACGCTCTAACAGCTTTCAGATCCCTGCTCTCACCAGGACCCCTGCTAATAAAAACAGACAACACCACAATTATGTGGTACATCACCAAGTAGGGTGGGAACCCACTCTGTAGGCTAGCCATGGCCCTGTGGAACACAGCCTTAAACATGCATGTTCATCTGCAAGATCAGTTCCTGCCAGGCAAACAAAACTCACTGGCAGATGACTTAAACAGAAATCTCCAAGACCCACACGAGTGGCAGTTAGAACCTAGCACCTTCAGCCTTCTAATCCAGAAATGGGGGTGCCCAGAGGCGGACCTCTTTGCCTCCCCCTGCAATTACCAGCTCAGCAAATTCTGCACCAGGACACCTCACAGCAGGGCCTGGAAAGTGGATGCCCTATATTTCCAGTGGGAAAACCTCTCAATCTATGCATTCCCCCCTCTGTCCCTTCTCTCAAGAATATTACTCAAGATAAGACGGGACAGACCAAGGACAATCCTGATTGCCCCGGACTGGCCCCCGCCAGCACTGGTACCCACTACTGCACAGCCTGTCACCAGTGCTACCCTGGCACCTACCCCAGGTCCCAACCCTCCTCACTCAGCAGGGGGGACAGATCTTGCATCCGCAACTGCAAATCCTGAATCTTAGCAGCCTGGCTTATTTCTTGAATTTCTCCCCTAGTGACCAGCCTAAGCAAGCAGGTGGTGGACATAATTCTTGAAGCCAAAAGACCCTATACAAGGAAATCCTATACTGATAAGTGGAAAAGGTATTGCTCCTGGATTCGGTCTAAAGGAGAGGACACAGCACTGCCCTCCTTACCTCTAATCCTGGATTACCTAGCAAATCTATTCCACAGAGACCTATCTATCTCCTCCGTTAAGATCAATCCCTCTGCCATCTTGGCTCATTACAACACTGAGTCTCCTCTCTTCTCTCACCCTCTCAAACAGCTCCTGAGAAAGGCAAACAACGTAAGACCACCCCTACTTGGGACCTTAACTTTGTACTGGAAAAGCTCACGCTCCCTCACTTTGAGCCTGCAGTGTCAGCAGAGTTAAAATTCCTCTTGGAAAACAGCCTTACTTCTGGCCATCACTTCAGCTAGGAGAGTGTCTGAGCTACAAGCACTTACGGCTGTGGAACCCTTCATCATCTTTCATGCTGACAAGGGTCTCCCTCAGGACTAATCCTTCCTTTATGCCTAATGTGGTGTCCAGTGTGGTTCTTAACCAATCTATCCATTTGCCAACCTTCTTCCCTAATCCTCAAAATAAAGGGGAAAGGATCCTGCACTCCTTGGACGTGCACAGACAGCTCAGATTCTACTTGGATAGGACTAAGACCTTCAGGAAATCTGACCAGTTACTGCTTAGTTTTGCACCAAGGGCAGAGGGCAAGGCCATTTCAAAACCATTTCCAAATGGATAGCACACTGTATCCATTTCTGCTACAAACACCACGGGAAACCAACCCCTCAGGGGGTCAAAACACATTCCACTAGGCCAACGTCTACTTCTACAGCATTCTTCAGGGGAGTCCCTACCAGGGACATTCTGGAAGCTGCTACCTGGAGTTCTGCACACACCTTCACCAAGCATTACCACCTGCCTATCTTTTCCAAATCCAGGGCGGTTTTTGCAACAGCAGCCCTGCAGGGGATGCTAGCCAGCCGCAACTCTTCTTGACTGCCTCCACCCTTTTTTCAGCTTTGGGAATCAACCCAAGTGTGATGACTGCAACAGTGAAACACGAAGAACATAGTACAGTTGTGTAGACTTACCATAAATGTAGCTTTTCGAGTGCATTCACTGTTGCAGTCCTGGTTTCCCTCCCTCCCAGCCCCCTTCTCTCTCTCTCTCTCTGTCTATTTCTCACCCCTTACAGGTGTATTGGTATTTATTTTTTACAGTTGGTGATTTTCCCACATTACCTTGGCTCCCTGTTGAGGGGCTCCTGACATATGGGGCAAGAAAAACTGATGTAATGGCATCGGCTGCCTGTTTTTATACCCCTGACGACCTGATGTCAGTCCTGGAGCGACAGCAACTGATGCATACATACTAAGTCTCTGGTATTCGGGCCGACTGAGGGCCATCTGCAGACAGATAACCCAAGTGTGATGACTGCAACAGTGAATACACTCGAACATCTACTTTTATGGTAAGTGTACACAACTGTACTTACTGCCCCAGTGTCCATTTCTGCAGAGGAACAAAAACCTTTTCTTCCAGAATGGCCACCCTTCTTTCCCATAGCAAATGCATCCATGAGTCTGATCTGGTGTGTGGCAGAGAGTACTTCACGGGTGGCCAATTCAGGCATTGCCATAAGGTACCACGCCTGTATGCGGCTGTGTGATTTCTCAGAACCCTTTAAGGAGTCGTTTACTAATGGTTCGAGAACATGCTGTCCCAGAGTGAGGAGGACAGGAAGATTTTGTTTGTGGTTGGAATCCATTTTGCCACCCCTAAGTGGTCCTTTTCCAGGAACCAACGTGGCGGCAAGAAGTTGTGGTTCCGAAGTTCTCAAGGTCCTTTCCAGATATCACTGGGATAATTTTCCTCCAGAGGCAGAGGTGGGAATGGTGCTAATGGCAGACGCCACCCTTGTGGCAGAGGGTGTCCTATGAACCAGGGGTCTTAAGATACCTTCTTGGATAGGCCCAGTCAGCGATCCTGAAGGATTGCCTGACAGGTTGACCCTAGAGGCAGTCAGGGGACATCTTTCTCTACACCCAACAGCCTGGGAAGCCATCACAAATCACTGTTGGGTGTTGAACATAATATCCAGAGGCTATGTCATTCCCTTTTTTCAACATCCCTCTCCAACCAAGTCCCTCTGCGATGTTCATCTCAGTCAGAGGGAGGCTGCAGCATTAGAAATTTCAAAGCTGCTTGCAAAAAGAGTCATCCGTACCATCCCCTCAAAGACCAGTTCGGATTATGCATCTATTCCAGATTTTTTTTAGTGCCTAAGAAAAGAGGCCCTTAGACCTGTTATGGATCTCAAAGACCTGTTGCCAGTTCCAAGTTCCAAATGGTCACAATTAAGTCCATTGTGCCCATCTTGCAGAAAGGGCAACTGGATGTACTCAGTAGACCTTCAGGGCATGTACTGTTAAATCAGAATGAACAGGTACTCCAGAAGCTTCCTCTGCTTCCAGCTGGGAACCAGTCACTACCAGTTCAGAGTACTCCCCTTTGATCTCACCACAGCCCCCCAGGTGTTCAGCAAATGTATGTCAGTAGAGGTAGCTCTCCTGGGACTGCAGTAAATCCGTGTCTTTCACTATCTGGATGATTGGCTCCTCACATCTCCCACCAGGCATAGACTCCCCCAAGCCAGAGATAACCTATTTCAACTAGCCTCAACGTTCATCCCATCAGCCTGAAGAAATCACTTCTACAGCGCAGTACAGGTGATGGACTTAATCGGAGCCGGTCTCCACATGACACATTGCTTAGCCCTTCTTTCCTGGACAGGATCTCCACCCTCAGACTCCATGTCAAGCAGATTCTGGACATCCCTATGCTTCCAACATGTCTTGTTCTAGGAGCACTGGGCTCCATGGTTGCCACCATAACTCGTGATCTGACATTGTTGTCTTCTTTTGATCCTCAACTTGTCAGTATAGTCACTGGCATCGGTGCTGAGCTGCCCATATCCAAGCTATGGTGCTGAAACTGAACTTATTCCCTACCCATAATGCCCCTCTTCCTCACTACCTCAGATCTCGTTTGTTGCCATTCCAGCTACACGTGGGTCATCTGAGATCCATCTTTGTTGCGAGTTTTTAACTATTTGTGAGAATATTTGTAACTCTGGGAACAGTTAAAAACTTTTCTGTTCGTTTCTGAACTTTTTCCTCTTATGGTAAAATTCCTTCAGAACTCAGAGGTCGAGGTGCTGCGTGATCTTTATTGCCCCTTTCTGGCCTTGTTAGGTTTGGTTTCCTCTCCTTTGGTCTCACAGGGTCTGTCCTCCTCTGATTCTGGATCAATGTCCAGATCTAATTTCCAATATGGATATCTATTATCATTCCGATCTGGAAAGTCTGAAGTTCACAGCTGATTGGCTTTTTGCAGTTCCAGTGATAGCTAGATTTCCTGGGCTTTCATCTCCCGTGAAACATGCATTGCTTTCCGCTCACAAGTCGTCCACCACAAAGATCTATGCTAGTAAATGGAAGAAATTTTTCATTTGGGTGTCCCACAATTTGGTGGATCCTTTTACTGCCTCTATTCCTTCGGTTTTAGACTTTCTGGCTTGTATCTTCAACCAAGGTGCCAAGTTTTCTACCATTAAAGTCTAGCTAGCTGCTGTATCCCATTATCATGTTGGACTAAAGGATTCTTCTCTGGCCGCTTCTAGATTGTGCAAGGCATTTTTGAAAGGAATGTTTCTTTTACGGCCTCCAGTTAAGGACCCGACCCCTCCTTGGGACCTAACCTTTGTACTTCAAGTGCTGGTGTCTCCCTTTGAGCCCTCCGCAAGAGTAGATCTAAAGTTTTTGTCATGGAAAACTGTTCTATTGATAGCCCTTGCTTCATCTAAGCAGGTTTCTGAGTTACAGGTGCTTTGCATTCAGCCCCCCCCCCCCAATCCTTATTTTTCACAAAGATCATGTTTCTCTTAGGCCGAATCCTTCCTTCAGGCCGAAGGTTGCCTCAGAGAAGAATTTTAATCAGGTCGTTCATCCTGTGGTCTTCCCTTAGTTTCAGAATAAATGGGAGTATCAATTACACATGCTTGATGTACACAGGCAACCTCCGCTTCTATCTAGAGAGTCAAATCTTTCAGGAAGTCCAGTCAGCTGTTTGTATCATATTCTAAGTCCAGATTGGGATCACCCATTTCTAAGGTAACCATTGCCAAAAGGATTGCAAAGTGCATCACTTTATTTATAAGATGCATGGTGTTCCTCTTTCTTCTACAGTGAAGGCACACTCCACCAGGGCTGTCTACTTCATCAGCCTTTTCTTCCAAGGTACCAGTTGATGAGAGATGCGCTGCATCTGCATGGGCTAGTTCTCACACCTTCATATCCCATTACAGATTGTATATTTCATCTAGGACCAGAGCTTCCTTTGGTTCCACCATGCTCTGAAACATCCTTCCTTAGGGCCATCCAGGGCTCAAGTAGCTGTGGACTCTGTCCCACAGGTTGAAGATCAAATGAAGGCAAAAATGTCAGGTAAAGAAGTTGTATACTCACCATAATGTTCCATCTGCATTGTTCATTTGTCTTCAACCTTCCCTTCCTCCTTCCCCTTTCCATGAGTACTTGGTCTGGCAGAGGAGGCCTGCTGTTCTCTCTCTTACCTCCTCTTCCAGAGGTTGTTCACTGTCACCGTGTTTCTAGGGGTTTGGGTCAGTAATCTATTAGTCAGGCAAACTCTATCTGAGGTAGTGAGGGGCATTGTGAGTATGGGAGGAGTTCAGTTTCGGCACCATAGCTTGGATATGGCCGGGTCGGTACCGATTGTGCTTATACTCACAGGTGGAAGACAAATGAACAGCAATGCAGATCGAATGTTATGGTGAGTACATAACTTTTTTCCTATGGCTCGTCTCCACATGAGAGTTCTTCAGTGGGCCCTAGTATTTACTGGTCCCTCCTTTCTTATCCTCTAAACCATCTGATCAGACTATCTTGAGTATGCAAGGAATCTCTTCTTTGGTGGCTTCAATCGTAGGGTCTAGAACAAGGTCGACCCTTTATGCTTCCTCCCCCAAAGCCAAGGTGACCACGGACGACTCCCAGCTCGGGTGAGGGGATATATTCTGGGTCAGACAGTCCAAGGCACCTGGTTCCCCTTAGAGACCAATTTGCATATAAATGTCCTGGAGATATGAGTGGTGCTCCTAGCGTTGCAAGCCGTTCATACCTCTCTCCCTTAAGGGACCTTTGCAATTCAGACAGATGTGCGTTTGGTACATCAGCAAACAGGGAGGGTCCAAGTCTTATCCCTTATGTCGAGAGGGCATGAGGTTGTGGCAGTGGCGATTTCCTTCAGCTACTTTCTAGTGGTAACACACATTCTGACATCTAGGACGTTCTGGAAGTCTAACACTGTTGCAAACAGGCTCATCAGGGCCATTCTGATGCCACACTAGTGTTCTTTGAATCAAGCAGTGGCAGACTTGATCTTTCAAAAATGGGGTCAGCCTTGCTGCGATCTCTTTGTAACTCCTTCCATCTCCAAATGGAGTGAATTTTTTTGCCCTAATCCCTCCTCAGGGGCAGTCACTGAGATATACTCTAGTCCATACTTGGATTGCTTTTTTAGTGGCCATCACTTCAGCTAAAGAATGTCTGAACTTCAAATGCTATCTGTCAAACAACTCTATTTGGTCTTTCACAGTTATGTTGATCAGAAAACCTCATTTCCTGTCTGTGGTTGCTTCTGAAGCTAATATTAATCAGGTAGTCGATCATCGGTTTTCTTCCCGAATTTCCAAAACAGAGGAGAATACAAACTCCTTATGCTGGACGTGTATAGACAATTGTTTTTATTTGGCTAGGACTAAACACTTCAGAAAGTCTGACCAGCCTTTTGTTTCATGTTCCAAGACTAAATTTGGGAAAACAGCTTTCAAAGTCATCTGGCAAATTGGATTACAAGCTGTATTTCTGTGGTTTGCTCTAATAAAGGGATTCCTTGACTGCTAGCCATCAAAGCTTATTCCACTAGGCCAGTATCTGCCTCTGTTGCCTTCTGGTCTAGAGTGCCCATTGATATTTGTTCTGCAGCCACTTGGTCACACTCGTGTACCTTTATATCTCACTACAAATTGGACATTTCCAGGAACAGGGCCACCTGTGGTTCTGCTGTGCTCCGGAATATCCTTCCTTAAGGGCCTCTCAAGATTTATGTAGCTGGGGACTCTGTCCTAGTGGTTGAAGACCAAATGCAAACAACTTCAGTTAAAAAGTTATATACTCACCATAACGTTCCATCTGAGTTTTCTTTTTCATTTGGTCTCCAACCTTTCCCCTTCCACGTTTTTTTCTTTCTGGAGATCTGGCATATGTTGCTTTTGGTCACTACTGTATCCTTGTTGAGCTCCTAATGTATCCTTGTTCCTTTTTTCTTCAGGGACATGTGCTTTCTTGTGTGTGTGTGTGTGTGTGTGTGTCTATATGTGTATGTATGTATATATATATATATATATATATATATATATATATGTATGTATACACGGACATATTGCACACTTGCCTTGTGAGCACCAAACTCAACTTGAGAGATGAAGGGGAACAGGGCATTATGGGTAGGAGAAGAGCTCTTATTTTTCAGATCCTAGAGCTGTAGTATTCAGCCCAGTCAGATCCAACATTGAATCCAAACCCACTGGTTGAAGACCAAATGAAAAGCAACAACTCGGAACATTATGGGGAGTTCATAACTTTCATTCTGAAGAGAGAAAGTGTCCCTTTGAACTAACACAAATTTTCTTCCAAAGGGGCCTCAAGCGTCACTTAACCAGACATTTAACCTTCCTGTTTTCTTTCTGAATTTTACAGATGGTCACCATCAACTGACCTTTTACATGCTTCATACCAAGAAAGTAGGAAAATTGATGAACTGTCTCCTCCTTTAAAACCAAGTTGGGAGAAGGTGTCTCTAAAGTCGCAGTCTACAGGTGGCTCTCTGATTTATATTTTCTTCTACCCAAACTAAAGCTCAGTCATCTTAAGCAGTGGCAGCCTCCATTGCTTATTTTGCTAGAGTTCCCATAGATGAGATTTGTGCTGTAGCTACTTGGTCTAATGTTCATATCTTTGTATTTCTGTATAAGCTAGACATGCATTCTAGATCATATACATTCTTCGACCCCACCATTTTTCAGAATATCATTCCATAAGACATCTCTGGAGAGCTAGTAGCAGGCAAATATGTCCCATATGTTGAGTCGAATGGAATAGACTGCTTCGGATAGGAATGTTTTTTTTGTACTTACCATAATGCTTACATATGTGTTATCTTTCATCTGACTCCACCTCCCTGCCTCTGTCCCTTATACTGATGGAATGGAGCTGTCTAGGGCCTTGTCATATTTTCAGCCTTGAGCAAGTGTTTGGTACTAGCTGGCAATCTTGATCTAGGTATTGTAGGAACAAGAGGAGGATTATGGGTAGTTGAACCACAGCCATGGATCCAAGAGCTAGAAAGCGGTACAGAGGTTGGATCCGATAACCCATACACTGAACTGAACAGTGGAAGACAGCACAAATCTAGTGTTATGGTAGGTACATAAATTTAATTATTTTTTTACACCATTGATTCCATCCATATTAAGTATCCAATGTTACTGTCAGCTAATCCTGCTATTCAAAAACTAGCCATCCTGCAACTTTCAGTCTCAGTTTCTTAACTCAATGTACAAGACAATCAGGGTCAGACTAGGGATTTTCATACTTGATTTTAATCTCAAGCAGCTCTTGTCTTTTACACAATTCACTGCTTAATGGTTGTTGAATAAGTTCTGTCCCATTTACCATCTTAATTTTGACATAGTCCAAAAAGCCAACTTTTTCTTTCCTTTCCAAACCTAGTATAGTCTTACGTTTACCAGTTTCATTTTATTTTCTCTGTCAGTTCTGTCTTTGGTCAGGCTGCTTAAACCAACCACATAAAACTTTTCTTGGATTTCTTTAAACTGCCTGCTTGGTAGGCCATTATGCCTTCCTGCTTTTCCTTTGGATTTTATACCTAATCCCCCCCCCCCCCCCCAAACAATGCTAATTGTTTAGGAAACATGAAACAGCCCTAGGGTGGCCACGGTGGTGCAGCAGTAAGCATTGTTGCTTCACAGCAAGAGGTTCTCCGGTTCGATTCTTGGCTGGCATGCCCTTCTCTGCAGAGTCAGCATGTCTTCCCTGCAGTCACATGGGTTTCCTACAGGTACTCTGGTTTTCTCCCACATTCCAAAGACGTGCAGTAGGTGAATTGGATGCACTAAATTGGCCGTAGGTGCATTTGTGAGTGTGAGTGAGTAGCACGGATGAACTACCACAGCAGGGCTAGCCACCCTGCGGTGTAAATCTTGGCTTGAGATGATTGTCTCTGTTGAAGTGACACCCCGACCCCATGTGCAAAATAGGAGAAAAAAGGAGGTTGAGGATGGATTGGAATGGCCTTAAGTTACATAATTCAACTTTAATAGCTTCTTAGCTGTCATTAATACTCAACTTTGTCTCTGCATTTATTTAAGATCCTTTGGCACAGAGTATAGTGCCTCACATCTACAGCTTTCTGACCAGCATACCACCTAATCCCACTCTCCTACCCCTTTCCACTTTACCGACACTTTGTCTTCCCACATCATTAAAGGGACCATACCTGCAGTCATCTTCAGACCAAGATTCACTTCAAGTTGTACTGCTTTAATATTTTCAATGGGTATTTCCTTTAAGTACAGGGTAACTTGTGAGGTAACATTTATTCATCCCCATGCATGTGCTTGCATCATATTTGTTAAATTGTTTTGAGCCTGGGGATTATTGCATTTATTCTGCTTCATTCACTGTCCTTGTAGTCTCACGTAACCAAATTGCTGTTAGACTTTCCTTCTTTTCCTCCTGCATTGTTTTACTGATAGAGGTTCTCCTCATTCTTTTTTTGATTTTTCCTGATCAATCCAGTCCAGACATTTTATGGTCAAGTGACTTAGTCTCTCTGCTCCACCTGACCTCACTTCACACACTGAGTTATGTCAGCCTTTAGCAGTGCTAAAAGTTCTCAGGTAAGTACCAGATAATCCATATGCAGACTGCTACATGCCTAACCAATAATTCGACAGTGACCAAAGGAGAGAATTGAATCCTGTACCTTGCATCTTTGAGAGAAGCACCTTCACCATTATGCTAACCCTGTAGACTCGAGAATCTTATTCTTTGCTGTTGCTTAAATATTTCATTTACTCTCATTAAGGCATTTTCTCTGAGGGATGAACTTTTGTGTCTAGCCTTTTTCTGATCTAGTAACTCTTATTCAGTTCATCCCTATGTTCTGTTTGCTACACTTTTTCAAATCATTGCAACACTTATTGAGCTGTGCAGCCTATCAATGGAAGACCTTTTCCAGTGTCCTGCTTGATGAATGTCTGGGAAAAGAGCTTGAACCTTGCACGTTTAGTGTCCATTCTTGGTTTGTTGTCTTCTTGCAGCGCCGCAGCCACATGTAATCCCACAGTGCCCTAATGTGAATCTTGCCAGTTTGGTGGCATGTTTTCTTTTTGTCCAAGGAGGATAGTGTTTCTTATGGTAGGAGCGTGCGTGTCACATTTGCACCATTCACTAAACTAAGTACTACATTTCTGAGATTGTTTTAACAAATTTGTCTCTTGTATGTCAAATGATTTTGGCGCGCGCACACACGCACACATGCACACGCGCACACACGCACACACACACACACACACACACACACACACACACACACACACACACACACACACACACACAAAATAAATAAATAAAAGTTTATTCAGCCACTACTTTTCTTCCTCAAAGGGAATGAGTAAGGAGAAACAGTAATTGCATAGCCTGGATGTGTAACAAGTAAGGAGAAACAAAGGCTGTAGGAAGACTGTCAAGTTACTTTCTCTTTCATGAAAGAAACCAGTTTCTTGCTGTGGCCAAGCAGACTTTGCCAAAGTATTTGACTACTTACATGTTTGTTTTGATATACAACAAAAATGTGGTAAGGACTGCAAAGGCACATGCCATTAAAGTTGTTTTAGAAATATTTCAGCTTGGGTGGTGTGTGTGTGTGACTCTCTACAAGTGCAGACTTCATTACAAAATGCTACTTACTAGGCTGTTGATTTTCTCCCACTCTTCCTGTTAGGTTTTAAGATTACTGAAACAGTGACCTCTCACTGATGCGTTGTATATGTTATGTTGAGGTTTTGCTGCAGATGTTTCGTGACTGCATTGTTACTTTGATGTTAACCTTTGAGTTTTTCAGTGGAAGAACTGAAAATGGCAGTCTGCTGATAACCCACTCTTTATATTTCACCTGCTACATAGACTCAAGAATAGCAATATATGCCAATGTCTTTACAGTGGAACTAAATATTCCCTCCCAGTTCTCTTTAAGCTCAGTATAAAGCACTACTTCATTTCAGGTTGCACAAAATAAAATGCTATTCATCCATTAGAAGACAATAGAGATAATCAGTAATTTAACACTGTCTGATGTTAAGTGGCTAGTTGTAACTGCTGAAGTCACATTTCTACTTGATTTATTGCTCTTTAATAAGAAGTTGGTATTGCCATAAATTTATTAATACAATCTTCTTGGCCCCCCAACCCCATCCACTTACATGCTCCATAAGCAGGCCTGTATTACAGAATGAGTCTTTGCCAAAATAGCTCCTGCCAGCTGGGATACCATCTTCCACAACATTAGAATAATTCTTGACCATCTTACATTCAAGCCTCAACTTAAAGTTGACCCTTAGGAAACTTTTTAAATACTGCTGCAAATATCTAAAGAAATTACACAAGTACAATATTTAATATCCTTTGCTTCATTGACTTCAAAGTTTATGAACACATACCACAACTTTCCTGACAAATATTTTGTAAAATACAAGTCTTGTTTTACTCATCTAGCCTGAAAAATCATTAACTTTGTGATTATGTTCAACTGTCTGGTAAACATAAGTTCAGCTGCATGTTCACCTAACATTTGTCATATACAGCGTGCATGTATCTTGGATATTTATATTATCAGTTTTATGGTACTGCTTTTTACTTGAGGTAAAATAAATGTTGAGCTAATTGTCTACTTCTCCACTATGTACTTAAATCATTTGTTCATGTATGTACTACTTTGTTGCTGCCATTTGACCTTGGTCATGCCTAAATCGGTCAGGTATTTAGGACCATTTTGTTTGCCCAGTTAACAAAGAGAATTAAAATGTTCTTAGTTGTGTTTGAAAGGGAATTTCTGATCAGCTTATTCATCTGTTCAGTAAATGAAAAACAAATACAACACTGGGTAAAGCCCTGTACTTGAGACGTGAACTGATGCAGGAGCAGTCAGTGGTGTAAAGATGTCATTACCTTGGTGCAGGAATATCTCAATAACTGCTTTAAAAAACTGGCTGCAGGACTGTTAGGTCTGAGAAAGTCTAAGGTTAGAGAATAATTGCTTGCTGAGTGTGTTCCTCAAGAAATGCACGAGTGTTTCACACATCCAAATCTTAAATATATGGGATTCAGTTTTAGATGCTCATTATCATGGTTCAGTATCTTTTTTTTCATTATTGAATGCTGCTGTCCACCTTGGTTTGGTTTGAAAGTATTTTTTTGTCAGTGTACAAAATGTTTTTTGTTTCCATATTTTAATCGCATAACTGGGTATTGCTGTTAAAGTATAAAATAAACATTTGCCATTATTGTGTTAACTTGATTTTATTTTGAAAAACTGTTCTTAAATGGGGCTAGTTCAATGCAGTGTACTTAGTAAAATAAATGAGGTAAACACCTAACCTTGCTCGGAGTTGTACATGGTGTAGCATTTCTCAGCATTTGTCTGTAAGGTTTTGTTTTTGTTATTACAGAGGCTGCTTATTTTATGGCCCACCCGGCACAGGAAAGACTCTCGTTGCTAGAGCACTTGCCAATGAATGCAGCATAGGAGATAGAAGAGTTTCTTTCTTTATGAGGAAAGGTGCTGACTGTTTGAGTAAATGGGTGGGAGAGTCAGAACGGCAGCTTCGGTTGTTGTTTGATCAGGTAGCTATATATTTTTTTCAAACTTGCAAATTTATCTGTTTTAAATAAGTGCTACAAAGTTTGAAAAATATTAAATCTTACTATTACCATTTATGTGACAGGCTTACTCACTTCGCCCTTCAATAATTTTCTTTGATGAAATAGATGGATTAGCACCTGTCAGATCTAGCAGACAAGATCAGATTCACAGGTAAGTCTCATTTACTGTATAAATCAGAAAATAAACTACATGAGATATACTGAATGGGTGAACACTTGGGCAGAATTAACTGGCCATTGATTTTATGGTTAAACGGATTAGTTAGGTGGTGACTGCTATTAAAA
The DNA here is from genome assembly GCF_019279795.1 of Protopterus annectens. Classification (NCBI taxonomy): domain Eukaryota; kingdom Metazoa; phylum Chordata; order Ceratodontiformes; family Protopteridae; genus Protopterus; species Protopterus annectens. The sequence goes on from NC_056732.1 coordinate 70,067,826, forward strand.
TCATGTTTTGAAGATTTTTGTATTTCTGTTTCATGGTTTTGAAAGGTCTCACTTAGGAAAAAGTGGCTTTTCTGATTTAGAGTTGCTAGACATTTACTTTTCTGCTACCTTCCAGGTCATCTTACCTTTCTGAGTTATGTTTTGGCTCACAACT